>NW_012105377.1:724545-727665 GCF_000951045.1 Mandrillus leucophaeus
AAAAAAAAAAAAAAAAAAAAAAAAAAAAAAAAAATTGCTTAGGCCAAGCCAAGGAATAAACAAGAAAGAATGGCTGCAGTTTTGCTGGAGTAGGGTAATTCCCTCCGGCGTGTGTCTTTCCTCCGTGTTCCTAAGAAACAGTGGGAAAATCCAGATGGAAACTTCGATTATCACCATCTGTTTCAGCACTGCCCCTGTTCTCTTGTGGTGGGCCACCCCTGAGACAGCAAGACCAACCCTTTCTCTTCCTCCTCCTCCTCCTCAGCCTCCTCAAAGTGAAGATGATGAGGATGAAGACGTTTATGATTAGCTACTTCCACTTAATGAATAGGAAATATATTTTCTCTTCCTTATGATTTTCTATATAACATTTTATTTTCTCTAGCTTACTTTATTGTAAGAATAGAGTGTATAACACATTTAACATATGAAGTATATGTTAATTGACTGTTTATCTGTAAGGCTTCCAGTCAGCAGTAGGCTATTAGTAGTTAAGTTTTGGAAGGTCAAAAATTATACAAGAATTTTCGACTGTGCAGGTGGGATGGGGGGGTTGCATCTGTAACCTCTGTGTTGTTCAAGGGTCAACTGTATGATGAAAACCAAAAAGGAACGTTTATCAAATTGAAGCTAGTAAATGTTGCCTGTAAAATGTCCTGAGAGTTACCTTTTCTTTGAAACTAAGAGGTGAGGAAAGCAAATGTTAGATGTTAAGACCACAGTAGCTCGAGCTGAGACTTTCTAGTTGGTATAATTGGAAGTATGGGGAGACAATCGAATGGACTAAAGTCAGACACCAGCCCCAGCGGTAGCTGTCTCACACTGGGGTATGTATGACTGAGCAAAGGAGAGAGTCAGGGCTGTGTATCCCAGAGCCTCAGCTGCTGCATGAGCAAGCAGAACCTTCTTCTGGTGCACTGTGTGTTTCTCACAGTTTCTTTTTTGAGACAGACTCTCACTGTCTCACCCAGGCTGGAGTGCAATGGCACGATCTCAGCTCACTGCAACCTCCACCTCCCAGGTTCAAGTGATTCTCCTGCGTCAGCCTCCCCAGTAACTGGGATTACAGGTGTGCACCACCACACCTGGCTAATTTTTGTATTTTTAGTAGAGATGGGGTTTCATCATGTTGGCCAGGCTGGTCTTGATCTCCTGACTTCAAGTGATCTACCCGCCTTGGCCTCCCAAAGTGCTGGGATTACAGGTGTGCGCCACCGCACCCGGCCTCCTCACAGTTTTTTCTTTCACGTTAGTCCAAATTAGCCTTTGTGGAATATTCTGATATAAAACTTAGGAAAAACATCAAACTATATTTCACATAAGATCAAAACAGTTTTTCCATGTCAGGCACATTTTGTTTCACTGATGCTAGTAAAAAGAACCATGAACAGCTTTAGTCACTGAAGAAGAGCTTACAAAAAACAGTCTTTAAGTCAATATATTTAACTGAGTTCTCAATACAAGTTTAACATACACTAATTAGAAAACGAAGCTCTGTGGTCTATTATTTTAAGAGACAGTAGTTCTAAGTTCTTGCCTACCTGTCTTCAATTCCTTTAGGAATTTAAAAATCAAGTTTAGTTTTCAGCCATAGTGATGATAAGGCTATCATCACTCCCTAAGTAAAGACTTACACAAGTATATATGAGCTTCGTTCCAAACCGAACTTGCCCATTTTCTCCAGATTTAAAGTAGGATGCTGTGTTTGTTCCAAGAATTGCAGTTCACGGCAAAAGAACAGCTTCTCTTCTCCAGAGTAGGAGAATTAACCAGTGCGTCTGCTCCCAACAAGATGCAGGAGGACGCAGCTGGGCCTGAATCCAACTTCACTTGCTGCCACTTTTAGTCTGTGAGGAAGTGTTATTTGAAGGATGATTGCTCATGTTGAGTTTCTCCTGCTGTTGGCTTTGAATGTTCCCAATCATTTCGTTTCTTTTATCGATTCTTTTTTCTTCATTTTCATGCTGACGGTCCCATAGATTGTGAAATCAACAATCTAGCAAACTCAGGGACCCCGTAGTGAGTTGAAGGCCTGCGTCCTGGGAAACATGGCTGACTGTCTGGATAACAATGGAGGAAGGAGAGGGCCTTGGCCTAGATGTCAGGGGTTTGGCTGCTCCTCCTTGCTCCTAGGAAAACTGATTACCTTCTGGGGGGTGAGCAGGGGCTCAGTTTTATCATCCCCAAAATGAGGGTTTGGGCCCAATGTAGATTTTCTTCTCCTGTAGAGTCATATGAGTAAAATGTACTTTACCACACAGTAAAATTCTGGCTGGTTTGTTCCTATCTTTTGTCACGGAACTCTACTCCTCAGCCCCAACATTTTTATCATCCTTCACTAATTTTTAAATTTTATGGTTATTTTTATTGTGCTTTTGTAGCTTTTTTTTTCTTCTGGTCGATGACTCCCCTTCCACCTCTTCATTTTTCCTGCTCTCTTTTCTCGTCCTCTTAGTGTCATTTCCTTTTTTATCTCCTCAGTAGAAATGTTCACCTCCCTTCTCATCCTCTCCTACACTCCTCCCACCACCAGACTACCATTAAGAATGCCCTGGTACAGCCGGGCATGGTGGTTCACACCTGTAATCCCAGTGCTTTGGGAGGCCAAGGCAGGTGGATCACCTGAAATCAGGAGTTCGAGACCAGCTTGGGCAACATGGTGAAACCCCATCTCTACTAAAAATACAAAAATTAGCTGGGTGTGGTGGCATGTGCCTATAATCCCAACTGCTTGGGAGGCTGAAGCAGGAGAATCGCTTGAACCTGGGAGGCGGAGGTTGCAGTGAGCTGAGATCACGGCACTGCACTCCAGCCTGGGTGACCGAGCAAGACTCCATCTTGAAAAGAAAAAAAAAAATGCCCTGGTACACTGAGGAGTGGGGAAGGATGGGGAGGTTGAGGAAGCTAAAACATCAACCACCCTGCACTTTGCTTGCCTGCATACTGGGTTCCCTGACAGCACTCGCTACAGAGGTAGCACCCTCTTCAGTGGGCTCTCCCACATCCATGTGCATGCCTGGATTTTGAATTCCCTAGGTCCAGTCAAATCATGAGCACTCCCCCTCCTCTTTCCTGCACTCTTTCTGCTACTGGGAAGCATGTCACTATTAATTATTCTGT
>NW_012105377.1:727715-745559 GCF_000951045.1 Mandrillus leucophaeus
GGCCTCCCAAAGTGCTGGGATTACAGGTGTGCGCCACCGCACCCGGCCTCCTCACAGTTTTTTCTTTCACGTTAGTCCAAATTAGCCTTTGTGGAATATTCTGATATAAAACTTAGGAAAAACATCAAACTATATTTCACATAAGATCAAAACAGTTTTTCCATGTCAGGCACATTTTGTTTCACTGATGCTAGTAAAAAGAACCATGAACAGCTTTAGTCACTGAAGAAGAGCTTACAAAAAACAGTCTTTAAGTCAATATATTTAACTGAGTTCTCAATACAAGTTTAACATACACTAATTAGAAAACGAAGCTCTGTGGTCTATTATTTTAAGAGACAGTAGTTCTAAGTTCTTGCCTACCTGTCTTCAATTCCTTTAGGAATTTAAAAATCAAGTTTAGTTTTCAGCCATAGTGATGATAAGGCTATCATCACTCCCTAAGTAAAGACTTACACAAGTATATATGAGCTTCGTTCCAAACCGAACTTGCCCATTTTCTCCAGATTTAAAGTAGGATGCTGTGTTTGTTCCAAGAATTGCAGTTCACGGCAAAAGAACAGCTTCTCTTCTCCAGAGTAGGAGAATTAACCAGTGCGTCTGCTCCCAACAAGATGCAGGAGGACGCAGCTGGGCCTGAATCCAACTTCACTTGCTGCCACTTTTAGTCTGTGAGGAAGTGTTATTTGAAGGATGATTGCTCATGTTGAGTTTCTCCTGCTGTTGGCTTTGAATGTTCCCAATCATTTCGTTTCTTTTATCGATTCTTTTTTCTTCATTTTCATGCTGACGGTCCCATAGATTGTGAAATCAACAATCTAGCAAACTCAGGGACCCCGTAGTGAGTTGAAGGCCTGCGTCCTGGGAAACATGGCTGACTGTCTGGATAACAATGGAGGAAGGAGAGGGCCTTGGCCTAGATGTCAGGGGTTTGGCTGCTCCTCCTTGCTCCTAGGAAAACTGATTACCTTCTGGGGGGTGAGCAGGGGCTCAGTTTTATCATCCCCAAAATGAGGGTTTGGGCCCAATGTAGATTTTCTTCTCCTGTAGAGTCATATGAGTAAAATGTACTTTACCACACAGTAAAATTCTGGCTGGTTTGTTCCTATCTTTTGTCACGGAACTCTACTCCTCAGCCCCAACATTTTTATCATCCTTCACTAATTTTTAAATTTTATGGTTATTTTTATTGTGCTTTTGTAGCTTTTTTTTTCTTCTGGTCGATGACTCCCCTTCCACCTCTTCATTTTTCCTGCTCTCTTTTCTCGTCCTCTTAGTGTCATTTCCTTTTTTATCTCCTCAGTAGAAATGTTCACCTCCCTTCTCATCCTCTCCTACACTCCTCCCACCACCAGACTACCATTAAGAATGCCCTGGTACAGCCGGGCATGGTGGTTCACACCTGTAATCCCAGTGCTTTGGGAGGCCAAGGCAGGTGGATCACCTGAAATCAGGAGTTCGAGACCAGCTTGGGCAACATGGTGAAACCCCATCTCTACTAAAAATACAAAAATTAGCTGGGTGTGGTGGCATGTGCCTATAATCCCAACTGCTTGGGAGGCTGAAGCAGGAGAATCGCTTGAACCTGGGAGGCGGAGGTTGCAGTGAGCTGAGATCACGGCACTGCACTCCAGCCTGGGTGACCGAGCAAGACTCCATCTTGAAAAGAAAAAAAAAAATGCCCTGGTACACTGAGGAGTGGGGAAGGATGGGGAGGTTGAGGAAGCTAAAACATCAACCACCCTGCACTTTGCTTGCCTGCATACTGGGTTCCCTGACAGCACTCGCTACAGAGGTAGCACCCTCTTCAGTGGGCTCTCCCACGTCCATGTGCATGCCTGGATTTTGAATTCCCTAGGTCCAGTCAAATCATGAGCACTCCCCCTCCTCTTTCCTGCACTCTTTCTGCTACTGGGAAGCATGTCACTATTAATTATTCTGTCTCAAGCAGAGAATCCTGGTATCCAGAGCACTTCCTTCCTTACTTCTGCTTGCTTGAATGGTAGCTCGGTTCATCTTTCATCTCTGCCCCTGACCGAGTCATTCTTTTACACTGCCCCTTGTATTCTTCTCTTCAAATTCTATCTCACTACATTCCTCCAGACCGATTGCTACAATGGAAAGTTTCCCCCTTCCTGTCCAAAAACCCATATTCTATTTTTCTTTCTACTTCCTCCTTAAAATCATCTGTAGTCTTGAACTGACCTTCTCGGTGAGTAAGGGTTGTAAACAGGACCATAAGTGTACGCCAGTGTTATTGGGTCTTCGGGTGGGCTAATCTTCCTGCCTGGGCCCAGCTCCTGGCCGCTGACCGTGCAGTTGTTTCTCTGGGATGTAAACCTAACAGCTCTGGGGCGCCTGCCAGCATGGATTCTGTTCCATGGGCTGACTGTTGGTGGTCTCCAGGAACCCAGACAGGACTTGGCTCACACCCATTCTTAGTCGCAGTGCTCTACTCATTGCAATCAGGTGATCTCTTGCAGAATGTGCGTATACAAACTGCTTTATAGAGCAGGGTCTCCCAACTCATCAGGGGAAACCCTTGTCAGTGAAAACTTAAAAACATGTGCCTCCAGTGTATCTCTTTTTATTTATGGATGAAATAGATGCATGTTCTACTGCATGGAAATATGATACATTTTATAAAACATACATAACATATAACTTTTAGTGGTGGCATGAGCTAAGGCTGCCATAAAAATGTTTTAAGCATAATTTTTATTTTATGTAGTTCAATAGTACAAAAGACCTTTTTGCTCTTGCTGAGATAAATACTGTGAATAATATTTTTAATGAGAGCAGTGTGGTTTAATATGTCAGTTCTGATGAGGTCACCATGGTTTTTATCTCATAATGTGGCTGATGAAAGAGAGTAGAAGTGTTGACTTTGCCAGTTTCTTGTTGTTTGTTGATCCTCATAGTATCAGTCTTCTTTCCAATCCAAAAATTTCTTCAAAGGAAATTTTTGGGCCATCTGATTGTTTTGAGAGGACTAGTTTCGTTTAAACTAGATTGTATGAGCTGTAAGCCTACTTAACCAGGCACATGTGAGCTGTAATGCATTGCAAGCCCCTAGGCCCACTGTCTACCAAGGGAACCCTACCACTGGGAACCCTTCTTGAGCCATCATTGAGGACAGTACTCTCCTAACATATGGATAGGATGAGGAAACCAGTGTCTCTGAGGAGGCCAGTGTTGATTATATAGTAAATACTGGGAAAGCTTAACTTAGAAAAGTATTTTTTTAGATCAAAAAACTATAAATAGAGGTTTTAATGCTTTCTTTCTACACCTCCGTGGGTTATGTCGTGTACTTTGGAGACCACTGATCTTGTCACTGCTTCCTGACAAATTCTGAATCTAACACATTCTAGGAAAACTTTCTCCTTTTTCACCACCCTTCCCGTGGTGTCCCTGGTTCTAGTTTTTAGGCATAACTGTTCTCAAGAAAATATCGACAACAGTTTTCTCAAGACTTCCCAAACTCTTCAGCCCTTCCCAACCCTCTTCCTCAGGAGCTCTCAAATCAAATGTAATCGTATATGGTTAAATATTTTTTTCTCAGCTTAATTGACTTGAATTTACTTTAGAAGATTGATGGGTGGAGAGGGAGTGTTTAGCACGTGCCTGGTGCTTTATGGAGCCCATCTCATGCCATCATCAACAGCCTGGATGAGGCGGATGTCACATGAGGCCCTGAGGCTCAGAGATGTTCAGTAATTGGCCAAGGTCTTGGTCTCTTTGACAGCAAAGTCTACTCATGTTGACTTCTATCAGGGATTTAGTGATGGGGAGAATCTGGCTGGGGCATCTCACCAGGGGCTGACATGGAAGCATTAGTTTCTGACAAACCTCAGGTCAAGATTTTTTTTCCAGGGAAGCTTATCTATCAATCCATCCATCCATCCATCCATCCATCCATCCATCCATCCATCCATCCAACAAAAATGTTTTACTTACCATGACCCAGGAATGGGGGTAGGCACTGGGGATGTAACCTTCAGGGAAACACCTAGGAAGTTAAGATGAAGAATGTTGGGGTGAGAGAGTGGGGGTAACTGTCTGGGTAGGGGGTTTTGAAGCCACAGGAAGAGCTGTAGAAGGAGGGAGATGAGGGTCAGGAATCAGAGCTTAGAACAGCAGGTTGTTGGGTTGTGGTGTGTAATTTAAGATGAAAGCTGTGGGCAATTTTTGGAAGTTGGAGATCCACCTGAATGTCCTGCTGGTTCCATGATACATGTGTAGGCCAGAGCGTCTAAGTTCTGGGCAACATCTGAAGCTGCTCTTTGGGCCCTATGACTTTCCCCAGTTGCTCATAGCACCTCTCTTGAGCTGGAAATACAAAAAATGCTACTTTTGCGCTTGCCCTGTTGAATTGATGTATATTTGGCTAAAGGTCTTTGCCTTGTAAGGTACAGTTGTATCATTTATAGCTGATTAAGATGAGACCCTTGAAAATAACCATCACTTTATTTTATGATACCGGCTACTTTCTGAAAAGCAGATCAATTTACACAGTATCTTTGCGAGAAAGCTAACCCAAGTTAGTTTGAGGCCTGCCTATCATAACATCTGCTTGGAGGCTCTCTGGGACCTTTTATTCTTCCCTCTTCCTCAGATGTTCAGGAGGTTCACAAAGTTAGTCATCCGGATGTCTAAATCCAAGTTTTTGACAATAACTTGGAATTGTCTACAAGAATTGCTTTATAACATGAACATGGCAGAGAAGGGTTTCTGTCATGACAAACTCCATAAATACAGAGCCTCATCGGTCACATTTACCATTGAACCCCTTGAGCCCAGAATAGTGCCCGGTACATAGCAGGTGTTCAATAAATATTTTGTTGAAAGAATTAATAAATGAGTTTTTAAAGATAGAGAATAATGAGTTATCTTTTATTTTGTCCAATGCGGTTGGTGTCCATCAGTTTTTTTTTTTTCTTTAAAGAAAATGTTAAGCAGTTAAGGAACTGTTTCACCATTTTAAGTTGAAAAAATTGTGTGTGTGTGATTTTGTGCTTAACTTGGTTTTGGTCACAGAAGATGAGTCCTTGAAGGTAGATCTACAGCGCTGGCCACAGCTGAGATGCATGCCCACACTCTCAGACCAGACTTGGGCAAATCTCTTTTTTTGTCTACTGCAAGTGTCGAATTATCTTCTTTGAAGTGTTAATGGGCAATATGCCAAATGTATTGTATGGGGGACATCTTTTTTATTCATTTATTTTAAAAATCTCTATCTGTTTTTTAGGGAAATGCAAACCATAAGTTTCTGATTCATTTACACATAACTCATCAAAATGTGGTTTTGTGAGCACTCTTTGGTATGCGGGAAGCCTTATGATCCTTTTTACTACACTGTTCCAACCTTTTCCCTTCCTAGAAACAGGGAGTTATATTTGGCCAAAAATAGGTACATAAATAATTATGCAGCAAAATACTTAACCTGGATCCAAACTCCAATAGTTGAGGAGGCTTTAAACTTGAGAAAATGTTGCCACAGCTCATTACATTTTCTCTCATCAACTGTTGTTACGAAAGCCCAAAGAGGACAAGGGAACAATGTGCTGGCTATGGCTTGGGAAGCTTTCTGGTTCTTTTGAGAGAGTTCTTGGAAAATCTTTTTAAAGGAAGTGAATATATGTGGCTTCCAATGGATGGTTTTTGGTTATAGATAGGATAATCAAATATTAGTTTTTCCTCTTTGTACTTGAATATTACAATTTTTTTCAAGTAGGGGTGGATAGTATTATGACATATATGTGCTGATTGCTTGCAAAGTTTTGGTATCTGAGGAAATGAACACAATATATATGTTCTTCTGGTTTTTTTTTTCTCCATTATTTGGGCAGAAGTTTTCAGACCTCAAAATAAGTATGCAAGATTGCTAAGGCTATATATAAATCCCATGGTTACTATAAATATAGAAGAAAATATTTAAAAATAATACTTACATGCAGTTAATACACAAATTATATTTCTTCTCAGAGAGTTTTTTAAAAATTATCTTTAAAAACAATTTATCTTTTTAAAAAAGATAATCACTATCAGAATATTTTGTCATCCTATTTTCTAAAACCCAAACAAAATAAACCAAAACAACTAATGTGAGAAACTGAGACATATCCAGAAATGAAATGTTCTGAGTTCCAAAGTTGTAATTTTACAATACACATGGCTGATAAAAGTATCATACACCTTGTTAGGTTGCATATAAATGTGTTTAGACCTCATACTAATTTTTGGATCTTGGTGAACACACATTTACCCCATTTTCTGTAACAAATTAGTCTAAATGCTGAGCTGGCAAGCAGCTGCCATGAGTTGCATGAGAAAAATAACTCCAGAAATGAAAAAATGTTATTGGTTCCCTAAATACTGGAGGTCAGGACTTTGAGAAGACAGGAAACAAAGTCTTTGGCTTTGGGGTCTTGCCAGGAGGCCTCATCAGTTTCAGCTGTGGATAAAGGCCTCGTCTAACCCCAGGGGTTTTTTCTGCCTCTATGTAAGTGATCATGGACAGATTTCTTCTAAGGAAATCACTGGAAAGGCATCAGAAGATGACATCAGCTCTCTTCAAATGTCCCACCTCATGTCATTCAGAGGGCATTTTCTTTTTGATTACCTGTAGTGAACTGGTTTTCCCCAGCCCATCATCCATAGGATGGGTTTTCCCCACCCTATGATCCAATGAGGGTCAGCTTTTCAGATTGGAGAAAGGACCCACGGGAAGATAAAAGAAGGCTACGTTTCCAAATCCACCACTGACTTCCATGAAAGAAAGTGCATCTGCTTTGTTCAAGAACTTTTCTTGAAAGGACAATAAGATATGGATTGGCTGTACTCCACTCAAAGGGACAGACACAACAAATTCAAAATATTCAGAACCTCAATGTCTTTCTTAAAGAATGCCAATACTTGAAGTCGACTAGTGTCTTATGACTGATTCAGGCAGTTTTGAACATTGTCACATTTTACTCTAGTTCAGTGCTTCAAATGAGATTCATATTCTGCTTTTGTAGCTAAAGACAGGTCAAGCATCTCAATCAAGCATTATTGTATAGACCTTGCCAAGAATGGTCACCTCCACCCACCTTCAGGAAAGAGCTTTTTCTGGCTACTTTTTCTACCATTTCCAGATGACAACAAAATATCCTTAATGCTGTGACATATTTACTGCAACTCAACCATCCAGTCAAATTCATTGGTGGATAATTCCTAGAAAACTGAGAAACTCATCAGTTTGTATTGACCTTCCCTTGACTGGTAACATTCCTGTCTTGGGTTCTTGATGCAGAGAAAATTTGGATCAAAGTGAAATAAACCTCTTCCTACAGATAGGACCATTTCAGAAATGCAGTGCCAGGCATTTGAGGATTTCAATAATTTTAAAAGATAATGAATCTGTGGAAAATGGAAAATTGTTAGCTGTTAGGTATAAACTAAGAAATTATAATGTCACAAAGGATGAGAGTTTTCAGAAGTGGAATTTCCCAAAATGGTGAAATGTATTCCTCATCAGCCCTCTCTCTTTTTCCCTACCCTGTCCTATAGCACCAAGTCACCAGAACTTAGAATGTGGAAAAAGAAGACTGTGTTTGGGGCAGAGTCAGTCTTGTTCACCTTTCTCCTATATGGAACAGGAGTGATTCATGCCTTCCTCTGCTGTCACACTGTCAGCATCCACTAATCATAGCCCCATGATCACAGGACTTGTGCACATAAACAATTTCCAGGAGGTACAGAACAGCCCAGGGACCTCTCAGGCATAAACACTAGTTATTCTGTAATTCATTATACTCCCTTCTCTATCCTTTTGACATGTGCTTGAAATAATAGCTTTCATTAAAACGTTTGAACATGTCAGTGGACGTAGGCCCTTTCGCTGTCTTTGGTACATACGTGTTTGTTTCACTACGTCCCCTTTCTTTGAAATGATAATCTTTGGCTGTTCTAGTGAAGCCCTGTGGATTTGCGTCTTAAAGAATATCAGGAGGATTCAGTGATGGCGTTTCAGACACATGCTAGATCCTCTTGTCCTTTGCATTTATGTTTCGGAGGAACGGGGGCACTACAGTGAGGCCCTTTACTGCTATCATTAAGCAGACTACATATATTTGTGTGTGTGTGTGGTTTTTTTTTTTTTTTTTTTTTTTTTTACACTAGTAAGTTAGGTCATTTAACTCCCACTTCCTCTCAAACAGGTGTCTTCAGCAAACTAAGTTCCTCCAGTCAGCCTGCTTACTTGAGGCAGGAGTCAATAACTTCTAGTTACTCTGATATCATTAGTTCCTTTACTCAGCTAATATGTATTTATTGCATGCTTACTGTGCCACACATTGCAATAGGCATTGAAGATTCTACAGTGGATGCGACAGTTACTTGAATCTAGACTTCTATAGGATTCTAGAATCAAGAGGAAACATTTATGATTTGAAACCATAGTCATCCAGTTTCTGTAGCTTCTCTTGTGTTGTTACAATAAGGACTGTAGATTTTATAAAGTCTTTAAATAACATTGAACTTGAAACATAGAAGAAAAATTATCTATACTCACATGTCTGAGCTATGTGTCCTCAGCGATTAGAAAATGAGAAGATTGCCTGTCATCCCAGCACTTTGGGAGGCCAACGCGGGCAGATCACTTGAGGTCAGGAGTTCAAGATCAGCCTGGCCAACATGGTGAAATTCTGTCTCTACTAAAAATACAAAAATTAGCCGGGTGTGGTGGGTGCATGCGTGTGATCTCTGGGAGGCTGAGGCAGGAAAACCACTTGAACCCAGGAGGTGGAGGTTGCAGTGAGCCAAGATTGCGCCATTGCACTCCAGCCTGGTAGACAGAGATAGACCCTGTCTCCAAAAAAAAAAAAAAAAAAAAAGAATACTCTGTCAAGTGGAAATGCAGATTTAAAATGTACACAAATTGATCTTATGATTACAAATAGAAGAAAAGCAGATGCATGGGGGAAAGAAAGCTAGAGGAAACTTGGCCTAATACAGAGATTGAGGTCATGGGACTTGTTGGTTTTTTTATTCTTTGTCTATTTTCCAAAATTTAAGTCATGTTATTTATGTTACCTTTATTCAAATTATCAATAAAAATATATCGAATTGAGTTGTTCTCCACAGCTGCGTTGAGGCTCACGGTGGGTTTGGGAGTGAGTGGGAGGAAGGGTGGGGTCAGAGCTAGCAAGCAGAACGGGTGGCAGCAAGCACTCCCTGAAGCTGCCCACCAGGAGGGGCAGTTCCTGAGAGGGTGTGTTCTGCAAAGAGCTTGGTAGAAACATTTGTGAGCAGAAATCCTAATAAGGAATCCCTTTATTCATCTGCTTCTTCAGCTGAAACAGGAGGATAATTTGTCTGACTTCCTTGCGGTGTTGCTGTCAGTACAATTGAGTTTGTGCACAGGAAAGCGCTTTGTGCACCAAACACCCTATATGGTGTTGGTTACTATCATTTTATGAATAATAACAATTTATTTGAATTTGGTTTCCTTATTTGAAAAATAGCAATAAGTTTCTGTCCTGCTTACCTCACAGGATTATTGTTAGAATCAATGAAATAATGTATGTAAATGAGTTTTGTTCACTCTAAGTGAACAGAAATAAGAGCTACAGAAATAAAAGTTACAGAAATAAAAGCTGTTATTTTTGACTGCACACCTGGTTCCCAAGGTATCATGAATTTCGGAGTAATGCGGAGGCCTGGCTTTACAAAATGGTGCCCATTTCAAGCTTCTGGGGTCACACTTTGTCTGTGGCAGAGAAAGACAAATCCTAAAAAGGTTTTTCTTCCAGTTAGTGTTGGGCCAGGGTGAGAAGATCCTGTTTATGTCAATGAAATAACTTGTTTAAGCGGAAGACTTCAGAACCAAGAGAAGAATGTGCAGTCAAGACAATCTGCCACAGTGTGAACAACCCGTCTGAGGACGATCGGGCTGACTGTGCAAGCTGATGAAGGAACATGGTACCACTGTCCTCATCCTCTGGAAACAGGGAACAGTCACTTTCAATGTGCCCGAAAATGTGTGGAACATAAAGGAAACTACCAGCATGCCAACTTTTGAAATTTCAAGATACTGCTCAATCAGAAATCAGGAATATTCAATGGGAAAAAACAATCAATTTAAAGGAATTAGTAACCATCTAAATAGGTGACATTCTGCCAATTTTTTCCCCTGAAATATAGGTCTAAAATAGAAGGCTCTCAGAAGTTCCTGTGACTCTGTGAGTAGTAGGTGAGAAAGAAAACATGAGAATGAGAAAAAAAAATGACCTTCCTAAGGCTTTGGCACTGAATACCATTTGCTCTCAAGACACAGCATCAATGCAGCACTTACGCATGCAGGAAAAATATGGATTTTTGAGACTGATATTTGGCAGATCTCAATTTGCTTATAGACATAACTGGGAAGACAACAATTTGGAAGGCACCATTTTGATTAGTTGCTTCTGTAGAACGACAAGAGATCTGGTGATTGCATGTGTTTAGTAAGCGAGATAGAATGCAGGTGAAACTCTTCCTTTAGAAAAGAAAACAGCAGTTGTAACATTTTACATTAACTAAAGAGAGTAAAGTATGCAGAGACATAAAAACTTGCACATGTATGTAAGAAAATCCCTTCTCAGGACTTCCTGAAGTGAGCCACTTCCCCTCCTCAAGAGCTCCCCACCCTCACATGAGACCTGCTTATTCCAGTGAGGAAGCTCTTGGACTCTTCAGTTTTACACGAACACAGTTTTCCTAAGAAGTCTGTGTAGAATCAAACCCAGCCACAAAAGGGAAAAGAACATTAAAATTGAAAGGAGTTGGGAGAGGGAATGGAGGAAGAAGGAACTTAAACCAAAAATCCATTTTAAAAGAATGAATATACTTGACCAGATCTCCTTTTGTGACAAAATAAGGAATCACAGGAACCAAACTGTATAAAGCACGAAGAGTTAGTAGTGAATGGTTATGTCAGCCTCAGGTGGGATTCAAACCTTGGCACCAGCTCACTCCCTGTGTGACCTTAAACAGCAGTCATCCAGTCGACCCCCAGTTTATCTGTAAATTATAGGTTACTGATGATTAAATTAGATGTCTAGAAAATGTTCAGGACATCAATATATCTGATAGATTGTAATGTATTGATCAATGTATACATCGAAGGCATCATATTCAAGCACTTTGAGGGATCCAGAGTGGTTACATTCATAAGTTTGGGTGAATTGGATCAATTTTGTGAATTGGATCACATTTTGAGAGATTCCTGCATCAACTGGCTATGAAAAGGATTCTTCCTATATAAATTGACATATAACATTTGTATTTACCTCCTATTATGTAGGTTTGTAAATCAGGATTTTAAAAATCTTACTAGAATACATATTTAATTGTAGTATTAAAAACAGTTTTCGGCCAGGCACAGTGGCTCACACTTGTAATCCCAGTACTTTGGGAGGCTGAGGCAGATGGATCACCTGAGGTCAGGAGTTCGAGACCAGCCTGGCCAATATGGTGGAACCCCATCTCTACCAAAAATTCAAAAATTAGTTGGGCGTGGTGGTGCACATGCCTGTCATCCCAGCTAATTAGGAGGCTGAGGCAGGAGAATCACTTGAACCTGGGAGGTGGAGGTTGCAGTGAGCCAAGATTGTGCCACTGCACTCCAGCCTGGGCAACAGAGCGAGACTCTGTCTCAGAAAACAAACAGACATTTTTCATTTTATATTTATTCTCAGCATGATAAAATACAATTATGTTATCCAACTAATTTATTTTGTAATTGTTGGCTAGTAAGGCCCAGAGAGGTTAAATGGCTAGTACTAGGTAGTGGCAGACCCCTAAATCAACTTTATTAAGGGATAATATTTTTTTATTAAAATATCTTAAAAACAATTTCCACTATATAAGATTTTCTCTAGGCTCTTTGTAAATGTTCATAACATGTAGCTAAGAGCAGACTTTTTGCTCTATGAGAACTTCACCATTGAATTTATATAATTTTCCAAGAAAACTCCCTTTCAAAAATGTTCTACAGCAAGTAATATAAAAGTGATTTTTTCTTCTTTAAAGAAAATTCCCTTTAGAAAAGAAGGAAGTGCACCAGGACAAAGGCAGCCAACTGAGATCAGTGACTCAGTCTGTTCCATAAATTATAGCTCTGAAGTCAGTTTGAATGAGTGCTCACATTTCCAAAAACACAGACTGTCGTGGCACCTAAGGGTGTCGAAATTGCTACAGAGGCAATTAGCTTTATGAAACAGAAAGAATCACTAAGTGCATGAACCCTAAGGTACATGCAGGCCCAGAAATACATATTTCAACAAGGAATTGCCAAAGGGCAATGGTGCATTGAGAAATCCTCCCCTACTCAGTGGTGAAAGTTAAGTCTGTGGTATGTACAGATGAGGGAAGCTTGTCTGCATGTGACCTAGGTTGAGGGGAGAAGGTAGAGAGTGTGTGGAATGGCCAGCGTGCCATGTTCTCCTGAGCCAGAAGAGTCTAATGGGCCCAAATTGTCTGTTTCTATCCAGGGTGTTCCTTGGGCGTTTTTTCAAGACCACAGACCATGATCCCTGGGAAACTCTCACTTAAGTGAGTGCTCTTGACAATGAGGAAAACTAGGTGAGAGGCTGAGAGCTCATCTGGACAAGTCTGTGGTTGGTACAATGAGAGCATAGTTACGTTGGGAAGAGGTGTTCCCTTGAGACGTCTAATCACACATTAAAAAAAAAAAAAAAAACACTCTGTTCCTTAAACTTTCCTCTTGGAAACTTGGCCACAACAAAACATGGATGTTAGAACCCTCTATGAGAAGTCCTTGGCCAATTCTGTGGATGTATTTTCACAGAAGGCTTGTCAGTCTCACTCTCTCTACTACTGTGCTGTTTCCTGTGTCTCCCAGCTCATCTAATGCTCTATCCACACCATGGCTGTCTGTCTGATCCTTCCCTACCGATGCAGTCTTCCTGGCGCTCAGAGTCTGTAGGCTCAGTCACTGCCTTAGGTGCAGAACTTGTCTATTCTGCAACCTTTTCTGCAACTGAGAAAAACACAGTAATTTCTGCTTCATTCTCCAATCCACAGAAGCTATAATCTATGGAGCAGAGCTGTTTGCCTCATTTAGCAAAAGCAACTGAGAACCCTGTAGGAAAAGTACGTTTGAGTCTCCTCCTACTCCTAGTATGATTTCAGGGTACGATTTTTTTTTCTCTCATGTTTTCCATAGTAGTTTCATTTAGAAATGCCTATTAGAATGAAGTTCTGCCATGTCTCACTAATAAGCGTGCAGGCCCCTTGGGAATTGAAGCCCACCTTTTACTTGTCATGTATCACATGGATCCTGCGTAATGAATGGGGCCTCCTCAGAGTATACTTTGTGACTGATGAGTTAGAGAAATCTGAGACTATAATAAGCTATTCCCTCTTGAGTCTAATGTCCTCCCCTATTTCACCATTTCCTATGGTAGTTATTTTAAATATCTGAGAAAAGGTAGTAGGTTTATTTCCTTTAAAACATAATCCGATAATGAACTCCTCCAGTTGGTTGGCCCTTCCCCTCCTCCAGCTGCCCCTTCCCCTCCTCCAGCTGTCCCCCTCTTTCCCCTCCTCCAGCTGTCCCCACTTCCCCTCCTCCAGCTGCCCCTTCCCCCTCTCCAGCTGCCCCTTCTGAGAAACTCGCTGGGGAGGATGCGAGTGGTTTCCATCATCAACATCTAAACATTTCAGGATGCTGCTTTGGAAATGGCATTCTTGTTTTGCAAAGCACTTAGGTCTCTATTGAGATCCAATGCAACTTGTCATTATGGCTGCCATTTTATATTCTAGACCAACTGAAAGGCTAGGTGAGACTAACCTCTTTAGCTAGAATGTAGCTTTTCTACATTCTAGACTAACCTCCCTACCTGCGCCCCACCTCCAATAAATTTAAAAAGATTTAAAAACAGTTTACAATGAGTTATGTTTGTAACAGTAGATGTGGTAACCCTTTGAGAAGGAAATTTAGTTTAAAAACATTCGCAGTTAGGTGGAGTAGATTTCTTTCCCATGGCAAAAGAAATTGTTACTGGAGCAGCTGAATCATTTCTACCAATCTAAAAGAAACATGTAATTGGCTGAGATTTTCCGAGAGTGTTTCAATGTTTGTGCTTTTCTGGTTACTTATTTCTGTCAGACTTTTACCTTCAGGTTAAATCCAAGTATAAGGAGCACCAAAGGCTCAGTGAGCGTGTTTCTTAGCCCCAAATCAAGGCATGTGTTCTCTGAACAAGAATTTTTGTCTCTTCTAGATGAAAGAGGAAATTTGGAGATGTTGCTTGTAAGTATTGGCGTTACCCAACCATTAGAATATTACATATAGACAGCATGGTGGAACATTTCAAATAGGGTTTGTCCCACAAAATCCAGTATAAATGTTTGCTTTTGTCTTTTTTAATGATAATTGCATTTGAATTATACCGAGTACATTATGACATATGAAGCTCTCAGACCATAGGATAGGAAGAGCCAGACTTTATGCAGTGCAGGAGTTGGCAAACTTTTTCTATAAAGGGCCAGAGAGAACCATTCTGCGTTTTGCAGGTCATATGGTTTCTGTCAGAATACTTGACCGTTGTAGCAAAAAACAGCTATAGACAAGGAGTGAGTGAATAAGTGTGGCTCTCTTCCAAGAAAACTTTATTTAAGGCCACTGATTTTTATTTTAAATAATTTATATGTAATTTTATAAAACATAACTTTATGTAATTTATATAGTATGAAAATCTTTGTCTGATTTTTTTCAATGACTTAAAAATGGGAAGCCATTCTTCGCTTGTAGGCTCTATGAAAGCAGACTGTGGTCTAGATTTGTCCTGTGGGCCATGGGTTGCTAACTCCCATTATAGTGAATTAGCGAGTTAAGGATCTGAACCCAGGAGAAGACAGGGGTAAGGTGTCATACACATTTCTTGGACTGACTGACTTTCTTCAGCTAGTAAATCTTCTGAATATCATACTTTGTTGTGGTTTGAGTGCTTGTTCCTGGTGGGAATAAATGAGTGTTTTGGGGACCAAATATAAGGGGATTTATAAACAAAAATTTATTCCTAATGATAGCACCTCACATTTGTGAAGAGCTAAGCTCCACTGGCCATAATATGCATGTTTAAGAGTCTCATAAAAATTTGGCCTGCTGTGAAAATGCTTAAAATCTACTCAGCAACTTTCAAGTATATACTTTTATTAACTATAGTCACCGTATTATACAATGGATCTCTTGAACTTATTCCTTCTAACTGAAATTTTGTACCTTTTGACTGACATCTCCCCAACCCCCTCCCCTGTCTGCCAGCTCCTAGTAATCACAATTCTCCTCTTTGTGTCTGAATCCAACATTTTTAGATTCCACACATAAGTGAGATGATGCGGTATTTGTCTTCCTGTGCCTGGCTTATTTCACTTAAACTAATATCATCCAGGTTCATACGTGTTTTTGCAAATGACAACATTTCCTTCTCTTTTGAGGCTGAATAGTATTCCATTTTGTAAATATACCGTATTTTCGTTTTTCGTCTGTTGACGGACTCATTGGTTGATTCCATACATAGTGCTACAATGAACATGGGAGTGCAGCTATCTCTTTGACTTACGGATTTCATTTCCTTTGGATATATATCCAGTAATAAAACTGCTGAATCATATAGTAGTTCTATTTTTTTTTCTTTTTTATTATACTTTAAATTCTGGAATACATGTGCAGAGCATGCGGGTTTGTTACATAGGTATACACGCGCCATAGTGGTTTGCTACACCCAAGAACCTGTCATCTATGTTAGGTATTTCTCCTAATGCTATCCCTCCCCTAGCCTCCCCACCCCCCGACAAGCCCCAGTGTGTGATGTTCCCCTCCCTGTGTCCCTGTCTTCTTATTGTTCGACTCCCACTTATGAGTGAGAATATGTGGTGTTTGGTTTTCTGTTCCTGTGTTAGTTTACTGAGAATGATGGTTTCCAGCTTCATCCATGTCCCTGCAAAGGACATGAACGCATCCTTTTTTTATGGCTGCTTAGTATTCCATGGTATATATGTGCCACATTTTCTTTATCCAGTCTATCATTGATGGGCATTTGGGTTGGTTCCAAGTCTTTGCTGTTGTGAATAGTGCTGCAATAAACATACGTGTGCATATAGTAGAATGATTTATAATCCTTTGGGTATATATCCAGTAATGGGATTGCTGGGTCAAATGGTATTTCTGGTTCTAGATCCTTGAGGAATTGCCACACTGTCTTCCACAATGGTTGAACTAATTTACACTCCCACCAACAGTGTAAAAGCATTCTTATTTCTCCACATCCTCTCCATCATCTGTTGTTTCCTGACTTTTTAATGATCACCATTCTAACTGGTGTAAGATGGTATCTTATTGTGGTTTTGATTTGCATTTCTCTAATGACCAGTGATGATGAGATTTTTTTCGTGTACTTTTTGGCTGCATAAATGTCTTCTTTTGAGAAGTGTCTGTTCATAGCCTTTGCCCTCTTTTTGATGGGGTTGTTTTTTTCTTGTAAATTTTTTAAAGTTCCTTGTAGATTCTGGATATTAGCCCTTTGTCAGATGGATAGTTTGCAACAATTTTCTCCCATTCTGTAGGTTGCCTGTTCACTCTGATGATAGTTTGTTTTGCTGTGCAGAAGCTCTTTAGTTTAATTAGATCCCATTTGTCAAATTTGGCTTTTGTTGCCATTGCTTTTGGTGTTTTAGTCATGAAGTCTTTGCCCATGCCGATGTCCTGAATGGTATTGCCTAGGTTTTCTTCTAGGGTTTTTATGGTTTTAGGTCTTATGTTTAAGTCTTTAACCCATCTTGAGTTAATTTTTGTATAAGGTGTAAGGAAGGGGTCCAGTTTCAGTTTTCTGCATATGGCTAGCCAGTTTTCCAAGCACCATTTATTAAAGATGGAATCCTTTCCCCATTGCTTGTTTTTGTAGGTTTGTCAAAGATCAGAAGGTTGTAGATGTGTGGTGTTATTTCTGAGGACTCTGTTCTGTTCTATTCGTCTGTATATCTGTTTTGGTATCAGTACCATGCTGTTTTGGCTACTGTAGCCTTGAAGTATAGTTTGAAGTCAGGTAGTATGATGCCTCCAGTTTTGTTCTTTTTGCTTAGGATTGTCTTGGCTATATGCGCTCTTTTTTGGTTTCATATGAAATTTAAAGTAGTTTTTTCTAAGTCTGTGAAGACAGTCAATGGTAGCTTGATGGAGATAGCATTGAATCTATAAATTACTTTGGGCTGTATGGCCATTTTCTCAATATTGATTCTTCCTATCCATGAGCATGGAATGTTTTCTCATTTGTTTGTGTCCTCTCTTATTTCCTTGAGCAGTGTTTTGTAGTTCTCCTTGAAGAGGTCCTTCACATCCCTTATAAGTTCTATACCTAGGTATTTTATTCTCTTTGTAGCAATTGTGAATGGAAGTTTGCTCATGATTTGGCTCTCTGTTGTCTATTATTGGTGTGTGGGAAATTTCTGATTTTTGCACACTGATTTTGTATCCTGAGACTTTGCTGAAGTTGCTTATCAGCTTAAGGAGATTTTGGGCTGAGACAATTGGGTTTTCTAAACATACAATTATGTTACCTGCAAAGAGAGACAATTTGACTTCCTCTCTTCCTGTTTGAATACCCTTTATTTCTTTCTCTTGCCTGATTGCCCTGGCCAGAACTTCCAATACTATTTTGAATAGGAGTGGTGAGAGAGGGCATCCTTTTCTTGTGGTGGTTTTCAAAGGGTATTGGCTGTGGATTTGGTAGTTCTGTTTCTTAATGGAAATAAATAAGTATGTGAAGTTAAAAAAGGAAAAAGCTTGTGCTATTA
>NW_012105377.1:745949-751942 GCF_000951045.1 Mandrillus leucophaeus
GGGATATATGAGATATTTTGAAACAGGCATGTGATGTGTAATAATCACATCATGGAGAATGAGGTATCCATCACCTCAAACATTTATCCTTTTGTACTTGCTGTTTTAAAAGTAGATGTTAACTTTTCCTTTTCAGTAGAATTCTTATTTTATCATTATAGGATTATAGTTTTTAGAGTTTAATTTCAGAAGCATATTTTCATAATTATATTCAAATATGCAATCATAAGGCTGATATTTTAAGTATCCATCATTTAGATTCTAATACAGTATTTTTCTCCTTTTCACCAATGGTATTCTCCTTAATTTTAAAGGCTGGAATAAAATGTACCCTGAATGACATGTGCTGGAGTGTTTACAGCAGCACTATTTGTAAAAGCCAAAACTAGAAATGCCCACAATTTCTAGTTGTGGACACAAATGCCCACAAACAATAAATTGGAGCAATTTTAATGTGATATATGCACATAATAGAATGCAACACAGCAATAAAGATGAATGACCTATAACCACACACGAAAATGTGAGTGCAGCTCACAAGCAAGACAGATAAAACAGTACACACAGTATAATCCAATTGTTTTTGAAGGACAAAATCAGATAATGCCAGTAGAGGTCAAAATAATGGGTGCCTTTGAATTATTTACTGGAAAGGGGCAAGAGGGATGCTGGTGACATTGTTTCTTAAACTGGGTGCTAGTTACCAGGGGGTGTTAATTTTCGACAGTTCTTCCCATTGTACATTATGAAATGTGTACTTTTCTCTGTATATATTTTAGCTCAATTAAAGAAAAAAAAAAGGAGAAAAACATCCAACTTGCTGAAGTTTTAACTTTTAAAAGTTCCCTAAGATGAGGAGATCGAGTGGATAAAGGAAAGTTTTTGTTCTTCTTCAAATGGTTAACTTTTAAAATATTTTGGCTGTGACTATTTCTATAAAAGCAAAGTCATGACTCAAAAAGAAAATACTGCTAGTAAGAAGCCATCGGGGCCAAGTCTTGTCTTAGAGAGTGACTCTTGAGGAATCCCCGCTATGTTTGTATCTTCACTTCACCACTTGCTTGTGGTACAACCACCTCTCACTCTCCACTCAGTAATTTAAAGAAGCTGATAGCACTGGTCCTCATAGATTGCTTTGTTTTCTTTCTGTATCAAATGCTTTATTTGTTCTTCTTATTATTCTTGTGTTCTTAGTTTTGGAGGCATAGCTTGATTTCTCTTCCCCTTTTCTTCCTTTCTCAATCTAAGATGTCAAAAACTAAAGTACCCACCTCTGATTTCCTTCTCTAAATCTGACTGCCTTTTCTGGTCTGGATGTTGGGGAAGGAAAAAGGTGGGCAGATCTCCCTAGAACTGGAGGAGCTGGAGTATGGAATGGGAGAACTGTCTTCCGAAGTACATTGTCCCTCAGTGGGATCATCACAGCCATCCAATGCGGTAGTGATTTTCAGACAGGGAAACTCTTTGTTCTTTAAAAAAGATATTGGTATATATACACATATTGGTATATGCGTATCTGTGATGTCTGATTCATCGGTGGTGAAACTTTCTCAGGAGAGCCTGGGGTAGCTGGCAATCAGATTCTGCTTGGGGTTACTTAAATCTATAACTTCTTAGATGTTATAGTTGCTATGCGTGTGCCAAGGATCTCAGGCAAATCAAGAAAACCATTATGTGTGTGTGTATATATATATATATTTAAATTACATCATACTTATGCCCAATTTCCTCATGTATACATATTTTGAATGTTTTAAATATATTACTAAGTAGCAACTGATAAAAGCTGTAAAAGAATTTTTTCCTGTTCTGCAGTTTCTCAATGTGCCTGGAGACTGTGATTCTTATGTAGTCTGAAGCATTTCTGTTGGTCTCCATATTCTGCCAAAGGAGAGGTGTAATGGATGGGAGGTCAGAATTCAGAGGTGATTATAAACTTCCTGCCTCAGTGAGGGAAATACTTCTGATTTTTCAAATCCTTAGGGTAGTGATGTTGATGCTGTGAGGCAGAAAAGTTGTTTAGTATTAATAACCGACTTTAGACTGGGCGCAATGGCTCACACCTGTAATGCCAGCACTTTGGGAGGCCAAGACGGGTGGATCACCTGAGGTCAGGAGTTCGAGGTCAGCCTGGTCAACATGGTGAAACCCTGTCTCTACTAAAAATATAAAAATTAGCTGGGCGTGGTGGCGGGCACCTGTAGTCCCAGCTACTCAGGAGGCTGAGGCAGGAGAATCGCTTGAACCTGGGAGGCAGAAGAATTGCTTGCACCCGAGAGGCAGAGATTGCAGTGAGCTAAGATGGCGCCACTGCACTCCAACCTGGGTGACAGAGCAAGACTCCGTCTCAAAAGAAAAAAAATAAAGAAAAAACAATTCCTCTTAATTCTTAATGGCATGTTTCATAATGCAGGAAACATCTCTTTAGAGTCAGGTCTCTTTGTTAGTCCACGAATCCAAATAGATGACAAACTCTGGTTCACATGAAAATACCCAGTGACCTCTGCACATGGTAATGAACAGACAAATCGGTGCCCAGATCCTGTATCTGAAACCAGAGACTGGTGCTGGCCCCTTGATACATGGACCATGTGGCACACAGGCTCTCCTAGACTCCCATCCTGGCTTCTCCACTCTTTACAAGGTGAGCATTTGCCTCTTCTACATGGGTGGTGATGGTGTATGCTTATGTTCACCTTCTCCCTCCCCTGTGCTCTGGGGATTCCCTGGATTCAGGTGCTTCAAGACCCCAGCTGGGAGGCTGGAAGCCTTCATTTCCTATGGGACCAGAAACTTAGTTCACCATTTTTTCAATATTTTTCTACAAGATAGATATAAGCCCAGTAAAAGCAAAGAAAGAGGTGAAACATAAGAGAGACTTTGAAATATAGGAAAGGAGAATACAAATGTAAAATTAGAAGCATTTCCATTAGAGAAAAGAATATTTCTTATTACTGTAACAAATCAACATTGAACTAGAAAGTCCAGCCAATGCAATAAGCCAAGAAATACAAATAAGAGGCATACAAATTGAAAAGAAAGAGTGGAATTATCCTTATTTGTGGATTATATGATGGTATACCTAAAAACTGAAAGATAATCATTTATCACAACTAATGAGAGTTCAGCAAGTGACCAGACCCAAGGAAAACATTTAGAAAAAGTGACCAAAAAGCCAAATTAATGATGTGACAGGCTCATTTGAAAATAATTGTGTAATAATTTGTTAAAACAGCTGCAGAAAATTTGTCTAGAAATAAAACACGTTTCTATTTGGACTGTCCTCTTTAGGTTCAAAAGTGGCTAAAAGTTAGACTGATGTAATCTTCTTTAAACAGTTAAAATTATCTCTTTGTGTCTTCTTTCTACGTGTTTTACTTTTTCAAAAATATCCTCTGCATAACAGCTTTTGCCAAGCTTCCCACACATATGCAGGCTTTGTTCCCACAGTCTGGGTCCGTTCCCTTTTTCTGCCTTCCTTCTTGGTTGGTCTTTCTTGTGTCCTCACTTTGGCTACTGTTGGAGCTTGCCAGTTGGTCATACTTCTTCCTGGGCAATATTTCTTTATTTCATATTGGATTTATTGAAAAGATCACTGGTTTTGGACTCAGATACATATAGTAAGTTATTTAGCCTCTTGGTATCTCAATTTCCTCATCTGTGAAATCAGAACAATATAAACTACCTCACTGGATTTAAGTGATGACTAAATATGATAGATGTGTCTTAAGTGCCTAGTAGCCTAATGCAGAAGATACGTTACAGGCTCAGGCCTTTAAGGACAATCACACCCACTACCCACTATTCTGGCCAAAATAATCATGCAAAATTAAGTGAAAATGAAGCTAATGGTTTGGTACAACTGGTGACAGCCTCAGGTCAGGCAAACCCAGGTAAATATTTTGAAATCAAATAGTATTTATGTTCGTGTTTATTTTAGTTTTGGTGAAGTATAGCACATATACAGTGAAGTATACAAGTTCTAAGTGTACTGCTCAATTACTCTTTCTATGTATATACCACTCTCTCAAATCACTTCTCAGGCAATAACCACCCCTAAATGCTCATATTCTAACTTTTATTTACATTGATGGGAAGAATAAGATATAAGCCTTGCCCTGGCAGATTACCTTTGCCCTCAAGACCTCCCTGACTTGTGTTGTCTTGGCCAAGTCATTACACATGTCTGTGTTAATTCTTTGGGTATAGAGTAGGTTTGACATGAGGTAATGTTCAACAGACCAGGTGGGAAGTTTTAGAAGCTGTTATTAAAAGGAACTCTGTGAATCTAAAGCAGTAACTCAGCTATTGTGCCAATTCCTACTTTCACTGAGCTGTATTTGACATTGCTTGACACTATTCTCCTATGGCATGGTTTCAGAGTCAAGACATTTGTATTTGTTGTCTCAGCCAGCACCAAGAAAGGAGCTTTCCATTACTGTCCAAAAATCTGAGTCCCTAATGCGGCCTTTGGGAAGAAAACTTAGGTAATAGAGGCTTTTGCATGTCACTTACTATACAGAAACAAATGTAATCAAATATTTCTTTTTGTTTGATTGAATTTTAATGACTGATTTAATCCTTAGAAAAGATTGGAATCTTCAAAATTGAGTGATAAGGTTTAACAGGGCAAAATCTTTTCTTTTTTTCCCCTGAAAAAATTCTGACAGTTCTTCTAGCTTCAGCACATTCCTTGCCAAGGTTCCTGTTTACTGCCATATCTCATACAAAATGGCGACACTTCCTGAAGTTCCATCCTGGGAGTAGAGATCTCGAACACGTTTTCCTTCTGGAAACATTTTCTTCAGTTGCTTTTTGTAATGCCTGCTCTTTTGATTTCTCTCAACCTCTCCAGTCTTTCTTTTCATTCTTTTTTGAGAGGAAACTCTCCATCATATATCTGACTATGTGTATTTCCCGCAGAGTTTGCCTCACTCTTCTCACTCTATATGTTCTCCATGGGTAATTTTATCTGAACCTATAGCTTCAATTATTATCTATATACCTATGATTATCAATTTTATATGTCCAACTTAGATCTCTCTCTGCACTCCTGAATAACTCTGCTATTGCTTACCGAAACTTTCCATTTGTAAATATCAAATGAACCTCAAACATGCGCATTCAAAACAGACCTCACAGATTTCCCACACCTACCCTAATCTCACCCTACCTGCTCCTCTGCTCTCTATATCTGTGAGCAGTTATCGAGTTTCCCACACCAGACACTAAGCAATCATCCTTGACCACTTCTTTCTCATACTCCATGTCACCAAACCTTCTATGTTGCTATTGCTTCAGTGTCTTCCAAAACCTATTTACTTCTCTCCATTTTCCCCTAACCTAACCTACCTTCATGTCTGGCCTGGAAAACTACAATGGTCACTTCATTCTAGCTTCCTTCCAGTTTCCCACACAGCAGCCAGAGTGATCTCACTGTTGGAACAATAAACAAAATCTTGAATGTGGGCGCATCTTACTTCCCCTACCTCCTCTTATGCCATTCCATCCTCATTCTGAGCTTCAGCTTCACTGGTCTGCTTTCAGTTCTTTAAAATATTATTATCCTTCTGCTATACGGCTTTTGCACATACTTATTTCTCTAAGTGGACAATGCTTTCTCCCTTTTTAAAATCTTGTCTGCAGATAGATCGGCTGAAATGTCAGCTCCCCAGGGAAGCATCCCCAACTCTCCCATTTGGTCAAGTTTTTTTCTTGACACATCCATGTAGCAACTTGTTTCTTTGCTTCAAAGCACTCGATTTGGATTTTCCTAGTATTTGTTTGCATGTGATTTTTTTTTTAAGCTGAAAACGTATCTCCTTCGTTTGATTGTATACTCCATAGTACTGGTTCAGTGTTCGCTGAGATCGATGTACAGGATTCATGTTTATGTAGAGTTTTGTACTTAGTAGGTCCTTGATAAACCTTTAGAAATACAATTAGTTTGCAATGAGTTTTGCAGTGTAAAATGATCATAAGTGAGGGAAGGA
>NW_012105377.1:753517-787946 GCF_000951045.1 Mandrillus leucophaeus
ACCCCTAAATGCTCATATTCTAACTTTTATTTACATTGATGGGAAGAATAAGATATAAGCCTTGCCCTGGCAGATTACCTTTGCCCTCAAGACCTCCCTGACTTGTGTTGTCTTGGCCAAGTCATTACACATGTCTGTGTTAATTCTTTGGGTATAGAGTAGGTTTGACATGAGGTAATGTTCAACAGACCAGGTGGGAAGTTTTAGAAGCTGTTATTAAAAGGAACTCTGTGAATCTAAAGCAGTAACTCAGCTATTGTGCCAATTCCTACTTTCACTGAGCTGTATTTGACATTGCTTGACACTATTCTCCTATGGCATGGTTTCAGAGTCAAGACATTTGTATTTGTTGTCTCAGCCAGCACCAAGAAAGGAGCTTTCCATTACTGTCCAAAAATCTGAGTCCCTAATGCGGCCTTTGGGAAGAAAACTTAGGTAATAGAGGCTTTTGCATGTCACTTACTATACAGAAACAAATGTAATCAAATATTTCTTTTTGTTTGATTGAATTTTAATGACTGATTTAATCCTTAGAAAAGATTGGAATCTTCAAAATTGAGTGATAAGGTTTAACAGGGCAAAATCTTTTCTTTTTTTCCCCTGAAAAAATTCTGACAGTTCTTCTAGCTTCAGCACATTCCTTGCCAAGGTTCCTGTTTACTGCCATATCTCATACAAAATGGCGACACTTCCTGAAGTTCCATCCTGGGAGTAGAGATCTCGAACACGTTTTCCTTCTGGAAACATTTTCTTCAGTTGCTTTTTGTAATGCCTGCTCTTTTGATTTCTCTCAACCTCTCCAGTCTTTCTTTTCATTCTTTTTTGAGAGGAAACTCTCCATCATATATCTGACTATGTGTATTTCCCGCAGAGTTTGCCTCACTCTTCTCACTCTATATGTTCTCCATGGGTAATTTTATCTGAACCTATAGCTTCAATTATTATCTATATACCTATGATTATCAATTTTATATGTCCAACTTAGATCTCTCTCTGCACTCCTGAATAACTCTGCTATTGCTTACCGAAACTTTCCATTTGTAAATATCAAATGAACCTCAAACATGCGCATTCAAAACAGACCTCACAGATTTCCCACACCTACCCTAATCTCACCCTACCTGCTCCTCTGCTCTCTATATCTGTGAGCAGTTATCGAGTTTCCCACACCAGACACTAAGCAATCATCCTTGACCACTTCTTTCTCATACTCCATGTCACCAAACCTTCTATGTTGCTATTGCTTCAGTGTCTTCCAAAACCTATTTACTTCTCTCCATTTTCCCCTAACCTAACCTACCTTCATGTCTGGCCTGGAAAACTACAATGGTCACTTCATTCTAGCTTCCTTCCAGTTTCCCACACAGCAGCCAGAGTGATCTCACTGTTGGAACAATAAACAAAATCTTGAATGTGGGCGCATCTTACTTCCCCTACCTCCTCTTATGCCATTCCATCCTCATTCTGAGCTTCAGCTTCACTGGTCTGCTTTCAGTTCTTTAAAATATTATTATCCTTCTGCTATACGGCTTTTGCACATACTTATTTCTCTAAGTGGACAATGCTTTCTCCCTTTTTAAAATCTTGTCTGCAGATAGATCGGCTGAAATGTCAGCTCCCCAGGGAAGCATCCCCAACTCTCCCATTTGGTCAAGTTTTTTTCTTGACACATCCATGTAGCAACTTGTTTCTTTGCTTCAAAGCACTCGATTTGGATTTTCCTAGTATTTGTTTGCATGTGATTTTTTTTTTAAGCTGAAAACGTATCTCCTTCGTTTGATTGTATACTCCATAGTACTGGTTCAGTGTTCGCTGAGATCGATGTACAGGATTCATGTTTATGTAGAGTTTTGTACTTAGTAGGTCCTTGATAAACCTTTAGAAATACAATTAGTTTGCAATGAGTTTTGCAGTGTAAAATGATCATAAGTGAGGGAAGGAACAATGGTCACGGAGCAAGCTGGAATTTCTTTTTCCATTCAGTGCCCAAAGGTCACTCTTATATTTACTGCTCCATGGAAGGCAAAGAAGTGGTATCGCTTCCTGGAGCTCCAGCAAATAGAAACATGCCGTGAATGTTGGCAGGAATGGAGACTTTAGGGAAGAGTGATTGTGGTAGAAAAGGTCCTATGCTTCTGGCACCTGGTCCTTAGTTGTGATGCTAAATCCCTCCCATCAATACTTTTCAAGCTTTAGCAAGCATAAGAATCAACGGGAGGACTTGTTAAAACTCAGATACCTGTGACCCCCCCACCCCAGAGTTTCTGATTCAGAAGTTTGGGGGTAGGATCTGAGACTTTGCATTTCTAACAAGTTCCAGGGTGATGCTGCTGCTGCTGCTGGTGCTGCTGCTGCTATGAGACAACACTTGGGAAACTGCTACCCTAACTAATTCTATTATGGAAACTCAGTCCCAAATTAGTTCCCCATGATGGAAGACCTCCTGTACCAGCAACTGCTTATTGACTCTATAAAGTTTATATGGTCAAAGAGGTGGACATTGACTGATTTTCATTATGTTACCAGTACTAATGCCTGTGTTGGATATTCCAAATAAGTTAACATGTTATTGGTCACTGCGTTTCTAAGTATTTTAAGAAATACACCATAGTAATTATAGTGTGTGAAAAAAAGGAAGAAACCCAGGTGATCTTCTGTTTGGTACAAACAGCAGATGAGTAATATGTACAGCACTTTTTGGCAGGGGCAGGCTACCCACTATGGAAGCTGCAGCAACCCAGCTGGGAGAATGAGGGAAGAGGGAAGGCTGAGAGGTGAGCTCTGGTAGAAGCAGCCATTTGTGGGTGAAATAAAATTTAGCCTAGCAGTATCTTAGTTTGGATGTCAAAAGATCTGAAAGAACATGAGGTTTGAGGATGACAGTGTGATTATGTGTACAAAGCACTGGCTAAAGAATGCTTTGAAGGAGAGCCCTGGTTCTAGTCTGTTTTGGTAATGTACTGAACATCTCTGGGTTTCAATTCCTTCACCCATCAAAATGGGATTAGTCTACATCAAGGGTCAGTGAATTTTTTCCATACAGGGCCAGACAGAAAATATTTTAGGATTTGTGGGCCATACCCTCTCTGATGCAACAACTGAACTCGGCTATTGTAGTGTCAAAACAGCCAAAGATACTATGTAAATGCATGGGCGTAGCTATGTCCCAATAAAACTTCATTTACAGAAACAGGTGGTGGACAGAACTTGGCCCAGCATCTTAAATCAACAGTCCCCAACCTTTTTGGCACCAGGGACGGGTTTCCTGAAAAACAGTTTTTCCATGGGGGAGATTGAGGGGGGTGGTTTAGGGATGAAAATATTCCACCTCAGATCAGGCATTAGTTAGATTCTCATAAGGAGCGCACAGCGTAGATCCCTCACATGTGTAGTTCGCAATAGGGTTCGCGCTCCTATGAGAATCTAATGCCGCTGCTGATCTGACAGAAGGCGGGGCTCAGGCAGGAATGCTCCCTTGCCCGCCGCCCACCTGTGTGGCCCAGTTTCTAAGAGGCCATGGACCAGTACTGGTCCGTGGCCTGGGGGTTAGGGACCACTGTCTTAGATGATTAGTGTTTGAATTTAGTTTTTGATTACATACTCCTATAAGTAACAACAACAACGAAATTTAGCATGTACGCTTGATGGATGTATACTATTTTATAAATATGCATCTGTAAAGATCTAATATATTATGTACAATAAAAAACACACCCCTAAAATAGAAGTTTAAAAGACATATGTTAAAGTAAAGAAACAAGTGATCCAATATTTTCCCTAAATTCTACTGGATCTTCTTATATGGAGGCCACTCATCTTGATAGTTTCAAGGGCTCTTTGATGTTTTAATGTCCTATTGTTGTATGTGTGGCAAACCACCCACACTGTACAGCCAGGTGATTTTTGGCCGAATCAACTAGAGAGTTAACTCCGGGTAATCTGTACTAACAGGGGGAAGAAGAGAGGCAGGCAACTAAAAATACAAGAGCCAGCTTAATGTGATTTTGGAGCAAGTCCCAGTGCTCAGCAGCTGGGAGCCCCTCTGGGCTTGGGTACTTGCCACAGCTGTGGCTGCAGTGGGCTGGGTAATAGAGAGAGGGTAGTTTGAGTGGCTGTGGATAAGTGAGTGTTTAAATGAAGACATTGGTCATGAACTTTTAGTTGTGAAAGGAGCCTTCAAAATCTGTTAGTTCACCTACTTCATGTTTCTGATGAAATCTTTGTATCCAGAAAAACTTCTGCGATAGTTAGTGAGAGGCAAAGCTGGTCTTGCAACTCGGGACTTGAAACATTCTCACCTAACTCCTCAACAGGAAAAAATATTTTTCTTTGTATTTCTTTAGTGCTTTTCATTTTAGAACAAATCCCTTTTCAAAGCATTATGAAATTTTGCTACAATAGCAAAAGTTGTTCATCTCCATGTGTAAGTGAACGTTTAAATGATTGTGCAGTACCATGCACTTGAGCGTTCCTGGAACTGGGGAAGGAGTACATGTTTTGTGAGTTCTTTTCCAGTCTCTCACTTTACTATAAACGTGGAGCATATGGGCACCTGGGGCCTGAAGAAAATACATCACTATACTGGCAGAGTGTTCTAACAGTACAAACAGTCGTCAACCTACTGTGAATGTGGTGGTGTTTGCAATGCAAAAGGAATGGATCCTGAATTCAATATTTTCCATGTAATTTTATGCAAATGCTATTATGAATTCCCCTCTTTGAAGGAGAAGGAATAGGGAGATATTGCCAGTAGGGAAAGTTTTTTAGCAGTCTTCCAAAGCTACCCATCCAACTGGTGCTGGTTCATGATACATTAGAAAGAGGAATTTGGAGATTTATTTTATGGTGAAGGGATTTTAACTCAGAATAAGCAGGGTCCCCAAGTGGATCTAGTGCCTGGTGCCTGTCCTCAGGGGATTCAAATAGGATTTTTTTTTTCTCTTCACCATCACTTTATTTTTTTTTTATTATTATTTTTATTATACTTTAAGTTCTAGGGTACATGTGCACAACGTGCAGGTTTGTTACATATGTATACATGTGCCATGTTGGTTTGCTGCACCCATTAACTCGTCATCTACATTAGGTGTATCTCCTAATGCTATCCCTCCCCCTCTTAAAGAGGATTTTAAGTATGGGCACTAAGATGAACGCCGAAGGATGCTGCAGGGAGTTTGTGTGTTTTGAGTAGGAATAGACACAGCGATGTGTTGTTTCAGTAGATCGTGGGCTCTGCCAAGGACTGCACAAGTGGGTCCTGGACTGGGAGAGGCCAGGATGGCTGTGTTGCACAAGGTGAGAGAGTGAGCAGTCTGACTCCCTGGTGAGTAAGTTCAGCTTGTGCAGGAAAGTCTGGTGTCCTGATTCTGCTGGTGTTTCTGTACAAATTCATTTGCCAGTCTCTTCCTTTGGATGTGCTTCTGGGCATTACCCTTTCAGAAAGGTCTTAGGATGGAAGTCCCCAAGGGTCTGTTCCCTTCCTCTAAGTGAATATTTCCATGGTAATAAGTACAAAAATTTTCTGTGTGGGTAGATACCAGAAGGGTTTGTCTTTTTTCTCTCTGCCCTCCCCTCACTCCTTGAAAATGATGACAAACATTCTCTCTGCAAGGTCTTCTGGCACCAAAACACTTGCCCATGCCGTCTGATCCTGCTGTCTTTTTGGATCTATGTTTGCAAATCTAGCCAGCTAAACCCACTGAGTTGCTGATCTAGAGAAGTTTTAAAAGTGCCCATCTTTCACTCCCTTTCTGTTACTTCTTACAGAGATTTATTTCACTCACTATTCTTTCGTGTACCTTGGTAGCTAGTTTTGCTTTGAGCGCGAATTAGAGAGTATTTTCCCCCTCTGGCTTCCATTTTTAATCACTCAGTGAGAGCATATGTCAGAAATATTCCGTTTTTAAACTTCACCAAAGAAGCAGTGATTTTGGATGCGTGTAAAAGAGGGGAAAAAAGAATAATCAGAAGATTCTTTACAATGTGAGAATTTGATTAGATATAGTTTTGTCCTCACTTTCCCTTTGAAAGGCTAAAACTTTGCTGCAATTCTAAGATTATTCACCCCTTTTCATTTTTTTTCTTTAATGTCTAGGCTAAAATTTCCTCTTGCTCTCATATTTGAATATGGATTCTTACTTTAGGAAAATCACAGCTGACAAAATTGTCTCAAATGGCATGATAATCTGGTTCTCTGCAATTTTCCAAATGCAAAAGTTAGCGGGTAGAAATCATTGAAATGCACCCAGGAGAGCCCACTGCCCCTCTTGGAAGACTGTGGTTTTATGTGTTCAAGGCTGGTAAAAGGTTGGCCAGATTTGAACCTCGATGGTAAGTGTGAGAGGTAAACATCCTCCTGAAGCCAAACTGAAGAGCCCTGCTAGGGGAGTGGGGAGGGGAGGGTTTTCTAGGAAGTGCTCCACACAGAGCTGATAGCATTTTCCAGGACAGAAAGTAAATAGGGGTTTTGTGTTGGTCTTTGAATACAGAGCTGGTAAAAGCCACAAACAGAAAAACAAAAAATCTCCCAGATGAAGGTTCTAGTAAAAGACATGTTATCTACCTCCATCCAAAAAAGAAAGAAAGAAAAAAAACCCAATGAGAGTAAATAGCACCTTCAATGACTCTTCAAATGCTTCATTGCACACCTGAGTTGGTTGATTGAGTTTCCTCAGCAGGTCTGAGGGACATTGTTCCCATTCTCAGGGGATGACCTAAGACCCTCAAGGTAATTGAGTGAATTGTCTGCTCCTGAATGGAAGCCTTCCTGTCCATGAAAGTTGCCCAAAAGCTAATCACAGGTGATGTATGGGGACCACATTCCTTCTAAATGCACCTTTCTTTTTAAGAGGGTGTTTGTACCTTTGGCTGGAAAAGAATGCCACCTCCTACCCCCATTTCCAGACTATTCTCTGCGGCTCAAAGAAACTTCATCTCTTCAAGTCCTCACCAGGGTGAAGGGGACTTTCTGTGCACAAGTGAATTTTTGTCATATTTATCCAAGTATGTCAGGTGTAACTTGACGTCTTCCAAAACAGAGATGTAGCTTGGACATTTAATTCTTACATTTGATGTTGTGGAAGATTGAAGATATGGTTAAATGACCAGGGTCCTCGTTCATCTTTTCTGCCTCAGGATTATCACTGGTCTAATGGGATTCCTTTCTTTTTGGAAGGGATCCACTTCTATTGTGGTGTATGATTCCCTGAGAAAGAGAGGCACCATGTATCTTGTGTTTTTTCCAACGTCCTCACTGTTTCTGCCAGCAGAAGTCTCACACATCTTTCTAGGTCTGTTCAAATACTCCCTCCTCTACGGTAGGTTTGGAAGAACACTGTCATGACCCGCAGTCTGTAATTCTTGCCTCAGTCCTCATATTTTTCTTAAGCGTCTTCCATCTCCTCTATTAGATGTCAGGTTCCTGGAACTCCAGGGCCAAGGCTTTTTATCATTTTCGTACTCATCTCTCCTACCTACACCCCAGATAAGATAAGATAATTAGTGCTTAGTTAAAGCTTGTATTTGTAAAACACTTCACCTGTTACACAGTGCTTTCACAGAGATTCTCGTACCTAATAATACCAGTTGAATTGAAATTAACTGAAGTAACTGAATCACTCAGTCCTATTAGGGGGTGGAAGCCTAGGCAGAGGAAGAGAAAAAGAAACAGGACTAGGGAAGGCAAGATAAATGCGATGAAAACACATACAATAGGGAGGGGCACAGTGCCACCAACAGCTATTTCCAGGCTAGATTGGCCCCACTAGATGGCTCATTCCTGCTACTCCAGGTGGACTCATTCTCAGCTTCATACCGAGAACTCCAGCCTTAAAGGCAGAGTTGGCTTCTGCAAAACTGGAGAGATGGACTGTAGAAGAAGAGAAGTTCATTGTTGTTGTTTTTTTTTTTTTTTTTTTTTTCCCCCTAATAGGAAAGATGCCACCAGGAAGAATGCACATTATGGCTACAATCTTGTGGTTTGTTGTGATTGTTGTTTTTCTCCTTCTGCCAAGGGACTAAGCAGGAATGGAGTTCAGCTAAGCCCCATGAAAGGCAAGAGATTTTCCTTTCCACCAGGGAGGCCCAGGAGAGGCCGCAGAGCCGGGGAGGACTGGCAGGTCCCAGGCGTTCTTGAGGTCCAAAGGAATTGTGATGCTCTGGATGAGAGCGGAAAGAGATAGCAGTGACTGGAAAGAACTTTCTTAAACCAAAAAAAGAAAAACCAGACTTCAGTTCAGTAGTTATTGGTCAGAGAGAGCAAGATGGTTTACCTGCGATTTTTTATAGATCTCCACAAATTTACTCTGAGTTATATCTCAAGCCCCTAAACTTTAGGAAGTATTTTTCTGTTACTTTAATAGTCGTGCTTTTAATATTAAACATGGGCACATGTGTTTTATGTTTCTATAGGAGAAGGATAATTTCATAGGTCTTTTTCTATTCCTGCTTCTCCCCGTACCTACAGTTGAAGAGTTTGACTGTATGGCTGACTTATCATAAGCAGATACCAGAATGTCAAATAGGGTTCTGAGGAGGAAGCCATCAACTTTGATCTGACTGTCCGTGCTCAGAATAAACTTGCTAACATAATACAAATATCTTATCTCCTCATACCCAATGCCACTTTTTGCACATGGGCTATGTTATTCATTTTAGGTCTGTAGCATTTTTAAAAATTTTTATTTATATTTTTATTTTGGGGGTACATGTGCAGGATGTGCAGGTTTGTTACATAGGTAAACGTGCGCCATGGTGGTTTGCTGCACCCATCAACCCATCGCCTAGGTATTAAGCCCAGCATGCATTAGCTATTTTTCCTAAAGCTCTCCTGCCCCCAACCCCCCACCCCAGGTGTGTGGTTCCCCTCCCTGTGTCCATGTGTTCTCATTGTTCAGCTCCCACCTATAAGTCAGAACATGTGGTATTTGGTTTTCTGTTCCTGTGTTAATTTGCTAAGGATAATGGCTCCCAGCTCCATCTATGTCCCTACAAAGCACATGATCTAATTTCTTTCTAAGGCTGCATAGTATTCCAGGGTGTATATGTTAATATTAAAGGGCATAAACCATGTCTGTTTAATTTCTCTACCATTCTGTTCCAGAACTTGGCAGGAGGAGGTATTACAGAGACTATTTGATGTGGTCATGAAACTGTAAAAGGGACAGTACTGTCAAAATCCTAGCAATTTCTCTAAGGCAGCAGGCTGTTTCTAAGCCAGCTGGGCATGTACGTTCTCTCTCTCTCCCTCTCAAATACACGAACGCACACACGCACGCACGCACCAACACACAACCCTCCCCCAATTCTAAGGGCTGGATCATTCCTGAAATATTTAACAGCCAGGACAGGACAGCTCCAGACCTGCTGGAGACTGCTTTCCCCTTTAGTTGCTAAGTTTGTAGGGTAGGTCTTGGGGATGAAGTGAGAGGAGGTCTCGGGAGTGGGTGAGGCGGGGTATTTCAGAGTCACCAAGCAGTAGTAGCTGAACAACTGGGACAGCCAGTGCCCTCTGACTGAATGTCAACCCCGAGAGCATCTGTAGTGATGGGGGTGAAGCTTAGGGCCCCACAATTAATGTCCACTGCATGCCCACTGGGCTGGGCACAGGGGGTTTAAAGATGAGAGACCCCATCTCCGCACTTTAATCAGTGGAGTTGATCATTTTTTTCTTTACATAGCAGACTGTACCTCATCTTTCAGTTCTACCACTGCAGCCTGTTCATCTCCTGCACAACACCCACCGTAATGTGTGATTTAAATGTATGCATTTGTGTGTGGTTGCATGTGAACGTCAGCGCTTATTTTCAGACTCCCCAGTAGAGAAGAGCTCCATATATCCTCAGCTCCTATTAAGGGGTCTGACACTTGGTAGGCATGGATTTTCATTGAACAAATGAGTCAGTGGTCACAAAGTGATTATCTGATTCAAGAAAACCACTAAAAAATTGTTAGCCAGCAATTCCGTGGAAGACATATCTGTGTACACCAGAAGTGTAACATAAAATGCTGGATTTTGACTGGGTATGGTGGCTCACACCTGTAATCCCCGCACTTTGGGAGGCCGAGGCAGGCGGATTGCTTGAGGCCAGAAGTTTGAGACCAGTCTGGCCAAATGGCAAAACCCCATCTTTACTAAAAATACAAAATTAGCCAGGCATGTTGGCACGTGCTTGTAATCCTAGCTACTTTGGAGGCTGAGACATGAGAATCACTTGAACTCAGGGGGCGGAGGTTGCAGTGAGCTGAGATCACACTGCTGCACTCCAGCCTGGGTGACAGAGTGAGACCCCATCTCAAAAACAAACAAGCAAACAAACAAAAAACAAAAACAAAAACAACAAAAAAGCTGGGTTTAAACCTGTCCTGGGTCACTGGAGGTATATTGGTTTCTGGGCCCACCATAGGTGACTTTCCTGATAGAGGAACTTGGCTAGCGGTTGAGACGAGCGAGAGTGTGTGAACTCCTGTCAATGGCCAGATAAATGACACTATCAAACTGCTGACTAGCTAAAAGATTAAGCTCCTCAAAGGTCCTGTGAACGGCCAGCTGAGCGAATGACCCAAACTTTTGTGAACCCATCGAAGTCACTAGAGGAAATGGCCCCTTTAGGGCTCAGCAAAGATTCCCTTCTAAATCACCCTAAGTTATAGGCGGAGTTTTTGTTATTGTTGTTTTCCTCCATTTATTTGATTCATTTCACTTGACATTCCTCTGCCTCTTAACTAACTATGTAGGTCCTGAAGGTCTCAAAGGAAGACAAAGAAAGGAGTGGGCTAAAAAAAACAAAACAGAAAGAAGTGCCATCTGGACAGTTGCATAGGCTCCACTGGCAGGTTTCTTGAGTCTTGAAGAAAGTCAGAAGGATTTTGTTGAGCAGAGACTTGCGAGTGTCCTCACTCCCTCTTTCTGCTCCCCACCAACCCCCTGCCTGCTCCTACCCTACAGCCCCAGATCCTCCAACTCCACCCTTCCTTTCCGTTGCCCTGAAGGGGAGGACATGAGTCAGCATTCAGACTTGAAAGTGTGAGCTGCCTCTGAGTCCTCACAATGTAATCATTTCAGAAAATCTAGGACACAGAACTGCAGAGAAAGTCACCCTCCCCACCTCCTTCTGCTCTGTGGCCAGACATTGACTCCCACTCTCTGAATGCAGCTTTAGCGAGGGCTGAACTTTAACCTTAAAAAAAAAACCACATGGTATTGGGGTGGGAGCAGGAGAGCAGCAGCGACAACCACCACCCAAGTGCAATTAGATGAACAGATTTTGCAGAGAACTCCAACGGTTTACCACTCTGAACATCTGGTACTTGGCAGTGTTCAGCCTAGAATTAGAGAGCACTCCCAAAAAGTCATGTTCTGATAAGAGTCTCAGTCCTGATCTTAGGAGCCAGAATTAATTCTCTTCTTTACTCTTCCAAAAGAGGAAGCGCTTTGGAATTCCCACCAGGTATCTTGTTAAAACTTCCAAGCACACCTGTAAACTCATGCTTTTGGGAAGGAAACCAATTCCACTGATTTTTTATTTGGTCCACAGTCCATCAGCCTCCACATCCTGGTTTTTACTTTGCAATGGAAAAAATAAACTTTAGTAAATGTGTATTGCCTGCCCAGAGTGACATCTTTGGTCTTGGCTTTTGGAGGAAAGGCAAACAGTCTCACATACAGGGGATAACTACAGACCTCATGGTGGATCAGATAGTTTCAAGGTGAAAATCTCCTTAGACTTGTGAAGATGTAACCTGTTTGGGGTTAAGAGAAAGCCAAGACCTCAACTGCTGTCATGTGCGGCAATGTGAAAGAAAGTAATTTGGGAAATTATGGTATTTCAGCTATACAAAGAATTGCTGAATTAGTTATACAATTCTTTACCTGCTGGGTTTCTATTGTGCAATCTGTTGCCCTTGTTTGAAGGGTCTCCTTTCCCTCCCAAAATTATCAAAGTAGTCTCAGTTTGAAAAGGAAGAGTGAGTGTTGAGCGCTGAAAGTCCAGTTATTGTGTTCTTATTTCCAAGTGTCTCGTTGCCAAAACAGACAGGAAGTGGTCCCACCACACTTTTATTTAATAAACCAACTTGCACTCTGAGCAAACAGAAAATCAGATATTGCTCTGGCTTTGACAGTGTCCTGGTACAAACTGGGAGACAATCAATGGAAGCTCCTCCTTCTGAGGAATTATGGAGACATGCACCTTTGTGCAATATCATTGAAGGAAACTCAGAGTCCATCTACAGCAGGAGAAAAGTGAGGCCCAAAAGGCAAGGGTCACACAGCCGGGTAGTGGCCCAATAGAAGTGAAATTATCTGCTCCTTCTGCTGGTCTTAGCCTTTCCACCACACCATTTCCAGCTGTACTTTCATTCTTAATGGTGTGAAGTTAGCCAGGCTGTGATTAATCAGTGAAAGCAGAGTGATTTTGCAGTGCTTATGCACATTTTGTAAGACAGGGAGAGTGTGGGAGAGGAAGGAAGGTTGTGTGTGTGTGTGTCTGTATGCAGGCGTGGGTGCATGCACAAGTTAGAAGGGTAAAAGTATCCAAAATGATAGGAACATGATCCAAATGGTTCTACATTGTAGAAACAACACTTACCTGCTTTAACTTATAGACAACCCACCTTTCTCAGTGTATACAGAGTTGGCCTGGGGGTCAGTGCAATTTAGTACGTTTTCTTGGGCATTGTTCTGGGCCTGCAAGGCACTTGTGACTCTGACTGACTCAAAAGATAAGTAAGACCGGGGCTCTCTCCTTCTGAATTCCACAACCTTTTAAGGGATACATATAGGCACACCAAGGCTCTGACACTAGGTGGACTACAAGGTTGTGATAGGGTGAAAGCAGCATGGCCTGGGAGGATTGAGGAGGAGCCCATTTGTTCAATCCTCCTGTACTTTGGAGCTCCAGGAGACACAGCAACAGTGATTTGACAGTCTTCTTAGAGGCTTGGCTTTAGAATTGGCTTCTACGAGGTATCTACACTGGGTGTGAAACCAAGTGAAGGACTAGGTAACAGGTGGTTCGTCCCTTTTCCCTTTGTCTTTGCTCCTCAGTTTTTGGGGGTTCTTTTTGAGGAGTCGTGCATGATTAATTCAAGAGATGACTGTGAAGATGACAGGCACTTCAGGGGCATTCCCAGCAACCATCCTCCAAACCAAGCAACATTCAACATGTTGGAAAGACGTTCAGTCTGGAATATCCTCTTGTAGATATCAATGTTTTACTTCATGTGTATCTATACTTATTTTCCATGTATATAAATATGTACGTGTGTGTGTTATTTATTTAGTTTTTTACATGATCATCCCCAAAGAATATATACTTGTGAGGGAATTAAAGTCAATCAAATATTTTCCTATAGAATCTGTCCCTTTCTTTTTTCTGTTGAAAACAGTCACGTTCATGAGATCCCTTTGGCTAGTGAGAATCAATCATGCCTTCCTTCCTTCCCTCACTATTTCCCTTCTTTTTTCTTCCTTTCTCCCTTTCTTCCTTCCTCTCCTTCCTTCCTTCCTGCTATCTTTTGTTTGCTTTTTATGACATCTGAAAGGAAGGCTGAGGGACTCTAGCAGTCTGATCTTTATGACTTTTAAACTAAAGACTCAGCAAAATTCTCACTCAATGGAAGTGCAAAATAAGTTTTAGATATTAGAAAAGATAATTTTCGTAATTATAAATTCTTAAAATGGGGAGCTCTCAATGTTGATATTATTCATTTAGACTAATTTAGACTAGGAATGACTGTGCTGTTCCTGTACTGTAGTCTCTGCAGAAACTTTAAAAAAATGCCAAACCCATCAGATGGGCAAACACAAAACAAACAAAAAGCCTAAAACACCTGACAATACCAAGTACTGGAGATGATATGGAGCAATTATAACTCAAATACATTCTGGCGGGAGGCTAAATATATACAACACCTCGGAACTGTTTGGCACCATCTCCCCAAGATGAGTCTGTGGCCCAGCAATTCCACTCCTACGTTTATACCCAAGAGAAACAAATGCATATGTGCATCAAAGACATACAAAAATGTTCCCAGCAGGACTATTCACAATAGCCCCAGACTGGAAACAACTCAAATGGCCATCAACAGAGGAATGAATAAATAAAATTGCAGTATATTTATACAATGAGCAAACTATGACAAACTACAACAACGTGGATGAATCTGGATCTCACAGACAGAACGTTGAGTGAAATAAGCCAGACACTGAATAATATACAGATTAATGTGCCATTTCTATAAAACTTAAAAACAGGCAGAACTAATACTCGATTTTAGAAGTTGGGGTAATGATGTCCTTTGCAGGACGGTAGTGAGTGGGAAGGGCCATGAGAGGTGATTCTCAAAGGGCTGGTTTTATTTCCTGAGTTAGGTACCGGCTACATGGGGGTGTTCCTTTTGTGAAAACTCATTAAGTTCTAAACTTACAATTTGTATACTTTTCTGTGTATATGTTATGATGTAGTAAATAGTTTTTATTTTAACGACTGAAATAAAAATTATGGATACATTCTGTTTTCTTATCCGAGGACATCTGTTTTTACTATTCTCACGTTTTGGGAAAATTGTTTTTATTTTCCAAGCTAAACTTATGGAAGTTTATATTCTATATTCAAATCTAAATTTGGCTTAGTGTCAGGCAACATTATGGGTACCAGATTTGAAATAATATTACATACTTACACAGTACATACATATTCCAGATTCACATGTCACATTTTCCTTAACTTTGGAAAGGTGTAGGGTACTTATGTTTTTGGACAAAGTAAGGCAGGGTGACAGGAGGCAGGTTGGTCTTTAGGCAAATGACGGTTGTGTGAACGGTGAGGAATTTCATCAGAGCACTCTTGCTGTTTTTGGCACAGGCTTAGCAGTTTGTTCTTTAGGTTTCTCAGTCTTCTCTAGGACTCTGTTGAAACCATGGTACGATTGACCACTCAAGAATGATAGAATTAGCCATTTTTTGAAAAGCTCCTAATATGGCTAGGCTAAAGAATAAACATTAACACTGAACATGAAGTTCACTGCAAACACCACAGCAAAAGGCCAAGATGAAATGCCCAAATAAGAGCATTCTTGTGAAGGGCATGCAGCCCTGGGCAGTTGGTGCTACCCAGCCTTGATGTCATTAGAGGTCGACATAGCCCATTTGAGGCAAGTTCCAGTCTGATTTTATCTTGGAGCCAAAATACTGGGAAGTTCACTCCTTGTGACGTGGGAAGGGGTCTGTGAACTTTTATAATGTCTATATGTTTGGGGGGGGGTGTGTGTGTTTGTATGTGTGTAAAGAGGAAGGAGTATTATGCTCCACTTTAAGGACCATAAAAGTCCATGTGAGCATCTACTTGCCGTGTCAGATAAGATGTAGGAATTAAATATCACTTTTAACAAATAAAATATGATAAAATATTCTCTAAAAAATTCCCCACAGATATTAAGTGTATATTTTTTTCCTCTCTAGCCATGATTCTATTTCTAATTCACTAATAAATATTTTTTAATATATGGTTCATATTCTCTGTCACTGTTTCCTCTCTTCCTCATCCCTCTTTAACTCCTTGAAATCTGATTTTCACCCCCAACTGTTTACCCAAATTGACCCCTAGAAGTCACCAGTTGCCACTGTAACTCCCAAGGTCATTCTGACTTCTGCAGCTCTCACTGTATTTTCCACCCCCTTCTTCTTGGAAATTATTAATTCTTTCATCTTTCTGCCCTTACACTATTCTTGGTTTCCTGCTAACCTTCCAAGTCTTCTGAAGCTTTCCACATGTCTCTTAATCCCTTCTTCACGCCCCCTCTTACCCAAGGTTCAGTCCTTGGTCCTCCATGCTTCTTGCTGGACACCACCATGTTTAGAGGTCAACTCTGTTCTCATGGCTGCAAACACGAGGGCTGATGACTCACAGATTTACAGCTCATGTCCTGTCCTTTGCTCAAGGTTTATTCCCATATCTCTGACTGCCCACTGGTCATTTTCACTTGAAAGTCTTCCCATCACCTCAGACTCAACCAACAGTCTCTAATTGAGCTCATCATCTCTGCCACAAAACCAGTTCCTTTTCCCACTTTCTCATTTTCGCCATGGTGCCCCTGTCTCACGGTCATTCCCACTCAAAGCTTTGAAGTCATCTCTAATGTTTCTTTTGTGTTTATCCTTGGTTGCTCCAAAGTCTTTTTCATTGTGCCTGATAATCATCAAGTTCTGATTTTTTCCCCCAAGCCTCTCTTACTTTCTTGAGCTTCTTTCCACTTTCTAATTTGGGCTCTCATCATCTCAGGGACAGGTTGTTTTCAGCCCCTTCCTGGCTAACCTGCCTGACTCCAGCCTCCCACCCTCCAATCGGATCTCATACTCTCAATTGGTGCATTTTTCTTAAACACTGCATTTTCCCATCATTCCCCTGCATCCAGGTGTTGAGGCCTCCATACTGTTCATTACTCTTTCTTAGTTTCAAATTTTAAAACAAACAGTTGCTCTTTGAGTGCCAATATGTGTCAGGTGCCATGTTGAAGTCTAGTTGGTGATGGCTACGGTCATTCCAACAATCAAAGGGAATCTTCGCACTCCCACCTACCACCATCCCCCAAGGTGGGAAGAGAGACCAACATTCAAATAAATAGAAAGCATAAGGGAATAGGGAGACATTGGAAAATTATAAGTGCTGCCTGTGTGCTGGGAATTAAATAGCAGGCCCTAGGAAACCAGATCCTTACATTTATATAGGGACATGTGCTGATTTTAAATCTCTGCCTATCTTAAGGTTCAATAGTGGTAAATTTTCCTAAGAACACGTAACTAATAACTGACCTGGTGAAGAAGACGAAGAAAATTTGCCGTTGATCATGTTTCCTCTCCTAGGTCACAAGCTTTGTGAAGAACGGGTCAGCTGTTTTTCTTCTATAAATCTTATAGTGCTAAAATGATTGCCGAACTCCTAGGGGTTTTTAGCAAATTCCTACTGATTCATTTTTTGACTGACTATAGTGAATACTGCTGAATCTCTTTCTGATCTCCTCTGACTCACCCAGTTACTAAAGCTAAAGCTCAAGTTACTTGAAGGCAAATTGTTATAATGTAGCAATGCCAATGATCTAGCAGGCTCTGTGCCTGTTTCAGACTGTCCTAGGCCAGTCACATCTACATGCACCTTCTTCAGAAAAAGGAACCAAGAAAGAATCTTTCAATTCAGTTACACCCAGATGTTGGGGAAGAAGATGTTGGAAGAAGATAAAATAACAAAGCAAATTAACTCAAGAGAAAAAAGAGAAGATGAAAAAATGTCATTTAGTTTTAAAAAATCTATTTTTATTTAAAAAGGGAGTTATTGTGTGACTTTGTACTTTGTTCTTGAAATCACTTTTATTTTCCTAACCACATCAAGTTGATAAAATCCAGATGAATATTTGGCTGGGTTAACTTTGTCAAGTGATGCCTGTCCAGAAGAAGGTCGTCCATCTTGGTCCCCAACACAGACCATTGCAAACAGGAGGCAAAAACAGGAGATTAGAAAACTAGAGATTTTAATTCTGTTGGTCTTTGAAAACCACTACCCTTGGTCCACCTACTTACCTCATAGAAAGCCACTGTTTTCTTCTTCTTCTTCTTTTTCTTTTCTTTTCTTTTTTTTTTTTAGCTCCATGTCATAAAGAAAGCCACTCTTTTCTTGATCTATGAGTATGTGGGTATCTCTACCAAGAGACAGAACCAAACAAGGCAGTTTGCAATTTTGCTTACAAACTTTTCAAAAGGACGTAGTGTGTGCTGTACATGAAAACAATACAAACTGAGGTGGTGGGGTAGTTCCTGTATGAATCTCATCACGGATGTTGATTTATCCCTGGGAGTAATGGTACAAGGCAAAAATGTGAAATGAACCAGAAGTATATACTTTCAGGATTGCAGTCACATCTCAAAAACTCATAGCATGGGGAAAAAGGGAAAGACAAGTCTGGCATTAATGCTAACTGTTGTTTTTAGTTACAGTCAATTACTTCATCACATTTCTTAGGCATCTAACAATTTCACCCACTGGCTTAAACTTCATCTTAATTTACATGGATAAAACATTAGACTCTATGAGATGTTGTCTACCCAATATATTACAAGTCAGGACAGGCTTTCTGTGTTATCTTTGATTGTGGTGACTGTGGATAGTGAGACAATACCGAAAAAAAGCACTGAGTAATAAGAAGGTGGTTATGGTTTTGTTTGCTTGAAAGACCAGCAAACTCCCAGGATGAGAATGGGCCTGCGCTGTCCCAAATCTTTTTGGTAGTGATAGACAGTTCTGAATAAATATTTGTTTGATTCAATTGCTGATAACATTTCCGTCCCTTGCTTTCTATTTTAAGTATGACAATGGCTTTATGTAGCTCAAAACAAAAACAAAAACAAAACCAGAAGAAAACAACTCTTTAGCACCTCTTCCTGTTTTAAAACGAATATGTGGGATATTGGTTAAGTCAAGAGAATACCTTTGATGTTGGGGATGTAGATAGGGCCAGTTTCCTTGGGGTTTTCCTTGAGGATATTTTAAAGGGTATGGAGTTTACTCCAAATAGTGGGATGTCAATGAAAGATTTTACTTAGGCGAGTGCAACGATCTGAAATATTCAACAAGACCACACGTTCTGCTCTCTAAGAATGGGATGAGGTTCTATCCTACCTCCACTGGGTCTCCTGGCTCCCCAGCTCTCACAGCTCCCATGGCTGCTGTTCTCAGCAAGATCAGCCTGCTCATGAAACAAGGACAGCCCTCAAGAAGGAGGGGGTGGCCAACTAGGTCAGTACCACCAAAAAGCCTCCTAAGACAAGAACAGGAAAATATCCAAAGGACTTGGCAATGTGGAGGCCACCAGTAACCTTGTGAGAGTGGTTTCAGTGTCAGTGGCGTGTTATAGGTAAAAGCCAGACAAGAGTGGGTTGAAGAGAGACTTGGGAAGTGAGGAAGTGGAAGCAGCACGTCTAGACATCTCTCTACAGAAGAGTGGCTATGAAGTGAAGTAGAGAGAAGAAGTGGTGATTATGGGGAATGTAGGAGCAAGGAGTGGGAGTGATCTAGGAGGCAGGGAGAGACTGATGATGCAGAAAAGAGAAGGTAACCCAAGGAATGGGGTTCCTGAAAGTGTGGAAGTAGGTAGGGGCTAGAGTCCACCAAGGAATTGAGAGAGGATGCTCCTTTCACTGTAACAAGAAGGCAAGAAGAATGTAGATGCTGATCTAGGTGAGTTTAGAAGTGTAATGTTGTAAAAATTAGGCAGAGACTAGCTAGAATCCTTTGGTTGCAAGCAACAGAAAGTAACTATGATTAATTTAAGCATAAAATAAATGCCTTAAATGAATCCTGGGTAGCTTAAAAATAAATCAAAGACTAATAGCCAGTGATGATACTCCTGATAATCCATAGGGAAAGCTGACTCTCTTTTTTAGATCTCTGTACAGAGAAGCAGGTAAGCACAGTGCTTTACTCAAAGATCTAGTACACCTAGCAGAGCAAGTCAGTAGAACATGATCAGAAATGTCCTGATCCCTCTACTACACAAGGGTACGACAGTTTCCAAAAGTGGTTGTCACATATCTCCTCCTCTCTTCCATTCCCTCTCCTCAGTCTTCTTTCTCCTCCCACTGTTCCCCTTCTTGAACCTCCCAGGATCTAGGTTCTAGCTTCCTCTTCTGTAGGAAGTACAGCACCTGTCTTCAGGTACCTTGCCATTCCATTGTCTTCAGCATATGCCAGACACTAAAGGAGGCTTCATTTGGGTTTCACAGCCGGGAGAGGTCAGGGTGGGCTCTGAGTTGGTGGGGCGCCCCATTTCCTGTTTGGCCTTTCAAGCAGGGAACAGAACAGCATGGCTGAGTTTTCACAGGGACAATATTCCTACATAAAGAAAGCACTGGTTGTCTGCAGAAGCAGCACAATCTAATCCCATATGAGGGGAATACATTTTGACCCTCCTTCTGGCTCAATAACTATCCTGATATTCCTGTGTTAAGAAGCATTTGACTTGCCTCAGAGCTCTTTTCTTGCCAGAGTTGCTGCCACTGGCTGTGAGCAGAACTTTCTCAGCCATCCAGGATGGCCAATGTCAACTCTCATTGAATTCTTCCTGATCCTCCAGAAGAAACGACAGCGAGCTCAGTTTCTTCTGCTTCCCTCTGTGAAGTTTCAAAGCTGAATAGATGTCCAAAGTGAGATGAGGTGACTATTTTATGTAGAATTTCATAGATGATCATGATGGTCCAAAATCCACTTTTTAGCTTTATAGGTAAAAACACTTCACTTTATCACTTCTCTGGAAGTTTTTAGGTTCTTGAGGACTCATACACAGTTGCCAAATTTCAAAGACGTTTTTTTCATTGTTGTTAAAATACTCTTTTAACTTATTAATTTAGGAGGTAGTTCTTATAAGTCAGATTATGTGTGTCAGTGGGACTGCACACTTTCCCTACTGTAGAAAAGTCTGCATAGAAAACCATATATTTGCTTTCTGTTTTTTGGCCTGAGAGTAGTTGGGAAGAGCTATAAAGATAGCAGCTCCCAAACATAATGCCAGAGTTCAGTCTGGATCCTTTAGGTTCCGACCTCCACACAATACTTTCTCTTTCCCTTTCCCCCACATCATGAACTTCTTGAATTAGTTGTTCACAGCCAGTGACTTTTCTCACCTTCATTTAACTCCCTTGAGTAGGGACAATATTGCATTCATCTTTGTATTGTGACATGTTCTTCCCAGAGGCCAGGACAGGTTTTGCATATGGTAGGTGTTCAAGACTTGTTTGTTGCTGTGTTACTATCAGAATATTTCTTGGAAAAATACTTCTCACCTTGACCCTAAAGAGGCTGGATGATGCATGCAGCAAGCAGTGGATTTATAGTTAAAAACTTCAAGTATCATTCCCAATCTTACCACTTACTAGCTGTGTGACTTGGGGTTAAATCACTCACCACCTCTTAAGCCTCAGTTTCTTCATCTACCAGTGAACAATCCTTTTCCAACAAGATTGTCGTGAAGATCAAGTGAGATCAGGCTGTCTAAGTGTTTTAAAGCCCATATAAAACTAAGAGTTTAGTAATGATCAGAGTCAGAACAAAGGAACTGGCATGACCTTAGTGACTATGGTTAACACCCACCACCTTGATCTACTTGTCTTTTCATTTCTGTATCCTTAGCACCTAGCACAGTGCTTTTCAGAGTAGGTTCTCAATGGATTTTTTTTTTTTTAATGAATGCCCATGTTATTAAAGTCAATTTTTGTCTTGCTTAGGTACTAGCCGGGGGAGTAGAAGTTAAATGGTTCCAAAACATGTCATGTGAATGTGAATGAGGGTGGTGGGTACAGAGATGGAAAGTGTTCCCCTCTTGTGGGGGCCTCAGGAGGGGAGAGTGGTTCTAGAAGCCCCTGAAGCTCTGGGCCTCTGTGGGGTGTCTCTGGCAACCACAGCCTGGCCTGTGCCCTGGAGCAGGTAGTCCTGATGAGATCTCTTGGTTATGACTTTGTTACTGGGACACTGATGAGAGGATCAGGAGTAATACTTGGAATGATGCTCTGGGAGGCACACTGAGAAGAGTCGGTTGCTTTTAGAAAACAGACAAAGAAAGTGAACTAGGCCAGTATTGGCCATAGGCCAGAGTGGGGAGAGTGGAGTGGGGTAGGGTGGAGTTGATGATTGGAACACACTGTGGTTATCCTCAGCCATTGCAGTGACGGTTGATGTGGGTGTACAGAATCTTCTGGTGTGCTCTTTCAGTTGTATCAACCAAGTAACAAAACACCAACCGTATTATGTGTTCATAAAGAAATTTTTCACTGAAAGCATTCTTTTGAAAATTAGAACAGTAATTTAGCCAACTTGTTTTTGTTTTGACCACCTCATTAAGGAATTATCTAATGTCAAATGGATTTGTAATCTTCATAGAATAAATAAGGTTTTGATTTTATTACAATACTGCTTCCTACTCTTCCACATCCCTCTGAAAGAAACGGTTAATCAGGAACATATACTTTTCCTTTGTTCTACTGCAATTTATAGAAAGACTTATAAGGTGGTTTTTCCACGGAGATAGGTTTTTTCTTCCCTTCCTCCACCTACTGCAGAAAGTCATTGCAGGGAAACCTAAGGCCTAAGACTTTCTTTGTAGGCTTTGTGCAGACCTACTAGGGAAAGCTGTCAGGCCTAGACGTGGAAAGTCCTCTTCAGCCTTAGGATTGTTGGGAACCTAGAGAGGCTGCTGGTGTCTGCTACACTTTGGTAGGATTGTCCTACCTCAGCCAGCCTCATCTTCAGCTGTCACCTTGGCTGTCACCCACTGTGAGGCCTTAGTCTTCCTGGGGTGGCATTTCAGTTGCACCATGGATACGCACATGGAATTTCCTCCTTCTGTTGAGCCTTTCTCAAAACAAAGCAAGACCTCTGTGGGAGGATGTGGGACAGCCTGAGCTGGGTTGACAGTAGAACCTGGGACACTGGGAGAGAACACAAACAAGGACATTGCAGCGTGGAGAAAAATCTTGGCAGAAACGATGCAGAGCCAGTGCTTTGGCTTGGAACAGGAACAAGGAATCCAATTATAGTACACTCTGTATAGGGAGTTTAAAAAGTGCTTTTGTTTTGCTTTAATCCCATAGAAGTAAATGAGAGAATATGAACCAGATTGAGAGTGAGTCTTTCGTTCAAGATTTTCCTTTAGATGGTGTCAAGATGGAAAACATCTTTTCGAGCTTGAAGAATGCTCTAATTTGTAGAACAGCTAATTAAAGCTTCTTACAACCTGATTGACCTGTTGTGGTATTCTAAGAGCTAAGCAAAGAATTTACTCCCTACAGGACTGAAGCATCCTTATCCTATATATACTATGTGTGTTCTGTGTGCTATCCACCCTGGGGAGGGGGACACATTGTTCTAATGACCCTAAAATCCCTAGTTGTAGTTCCTCTCCTATAGGGGATGAGAGTGCAAAGGTATACAACAGAGTAACAGACAAAAAACCTGTCACCCACAGCTTGAGGCTTATATTTTGTCATTTTAGACCTATATAATCTATGCATAAGCAGATATATCAATATCACATGTAAATATATATTTATGTGCAAAAACATAAGCATCATATGTAACATGCAAGTTTTCATTCTGTAATGAGAACAAGTATCAAAGGAGCCCAATTCTTTCAAATAAAAGGGGTTTAAATCAGAACACTTAAAACGTTTGATATTACATACAGATTTTACATCAATCGTTAAGAATCTGATTTTCTCTCAAATTGTAATGACTGACTAGCATAACCCCTACCCTATGATCTTTCCTTGGGGCTTAACAATTAAATGAGTAATGATCTTGGAAGGTTAAGTAGATAATATGATTGTGAAAACCTATTAAATCCAATTATTTTTTTTTTCCGTGACCATGAAACACAATCTCTAAAAGCTGAGGTTGTGCAACTCCCTGGAAGGCTCGTGGCTCAGCTCAGTGTTGCATCTAATGAAAACAAAACCAAAAATAAAACACAAGTGATCCATGAGGCTGGCTCTTTGAGCCTCATTGCCTGTAATTGTAAACATCTGAACATCAGGATTTTCAGGAAAAGTTCTGCCCTGCAAGACATGCAGAAAGTCAAGAGTAACCCAGCCCAACCCTTGTTTTTGACTGATGACTCTTCAGGCTACTTGTCATGAGTATTCCAATTCAGATGACAGAGGTATTCCTTTCTCTGTGGAAAAATTCCCTTCTGGCCTGGGAGAGCAAATAGCTGTTGAATTCAGCTCTTCTGCAGATCTCCTTGGCCGACCAAGACCCTCGGGTAGAGATTTCACCCCAGCATTCCAGGTCTCTGTCCTGGGATTGCTCTTGATGAGGAGGTGAGATGCTGACCCAGGTTGGCGCAGTTGTCACCTGGGCATGGGTGTTGTTCTTGGTGCCAGCTGCACCCGATACTAAGGAAAGGGTGAGTTATGCCATCATCACCAGTGTTGCTTCAAAGTAGGAGGTGCTGTAGTTGTCTGGTTACCTGTGTTGTCACAAGTTTAATAATCCTTACAGGGTGGAGCTCCCACGGTGAGTTTCCTTCAGATTAACACTGAATTCTCTTTGTCCTCTCCATAATGGTAATAATAAAAATAATGTTTCCTTTGCTAAAGGCATTAACTTTTAGGCTTAAGTTTATAACACATGTTTAAGCGATTACTGTGCTTATAGATCCAGCTTCCTCCAGTCACAAGAACAATGGTTTGCAATAAAAAATATCCCTTTCATTTGTAGAACACGTTAAGTTTTATGAAGCACTTTTACACCAACTATCTCCTGTCTCCCTCAGGCAAACCTGTGAGCTAGACATGGAAGGCATTCTTCTTGCCTCCTTCCCCCTTTTAAGAGAGGAAGTCTTTTGAGGTCCTGAAGATTGAGAACCAAAGGTCATCTGAGTAATAAGTGGGCTTAAAATCTGTCTTCTAGTTTCATGACTGGGTCTCTCTCTCTGTCTCTCTCTGTCTCTTTCTTTGCCGATACTTTGAACGTTTGGTTGCAGAATTACATGACGATTTTTTTAGGGCAAAAATGACTTGATAATACTTCAGGAAAACAAACACTGCTAAAATAACCCTCCCACAGCATTGCGAACTCTCCAGGTCTTTTGACTGATCTCAGTTACAAGGAAAGAGATAATGGATAATGGTCTACCATTTGAGAGTTCTGAGAAGCAGGCTGATGTTGCTTACTGGTCATTCCAAATATTCAGGGACCTGAATGCTCTTCATGAGTAGATTACATGGCTTTTATTGTTGTTTTCTACTTCAGGGATATACAGAGATTAGATTCACTGAATCTCAAAGCTGTAAGGAAGCGTAGAGATTATTCCTACCCCCTGCTTAAGCACTACACTCATGAGAAAATTGAGGCCAAAAATACGAAGTCATTTACTCAAGGACACAAGTTTGTCCAACAGGAGATAAACATTATCTGTTAAAACTGTTTCTATCTAAATCATGAAAGCTACCTTTCCTCCAATGCAGAATGTCATTTTAAATTTCAAGCTATGCCTGTCATATTCTGCCTAATGGGAATTACGTGGTGTGTTGTGGATGGAGCTTTTTGTATATTTTACCTGGAAATGACAAATCCACTCCACAAGTTACTATTATTATTTGAACATATCATAGTATGTGCATTGTGCTTTGGATCAATGTCAGTCAATTCCCCTTGAGTGAAATGCTGGGCAAAGAGCAGGGTCGTAGGTCCAGGAGTCTCAGGCTTCACTGCACTGGCGAGAGGCTGGGTGTGGCCAAGGGCAATTACTGTAAATGGGGCACGGCCTGGTCCGAGGGGCCGGGGCTCTGTGCTGGCCTGTTTTCAATTTAGACTTCTGTTTGTCTAAGTTGTTGATCATAAACAACAAGGCAGAGACTGTTTCCTGACTAAGAAATCCCTTTGACATTCTGGCAATGACTCACGGAGTCACTTCATGCCTACAGAGTAGCAAGTGTCACCTTCTGGGGTTCTCAGCCTTTCTCACGTAGAGCACGTAAAACACAGGGAATCAAGTTGATCCTGTGTCAGCCTGCACTCCTGCACTTTCTTCTGTGCCCTAGGCAGGACCCAGGTAGCCTCATGCTGCCCCAGAGCCCCTCCCTGCAGAGCCTTCCCCTGGCTCCCTCCTCTCCTCTCTCCAGCTCTCATCTCCCCATCAAATGGTCTGTCTCACATTGTTTTCTTCTCTACTTGATCCATTTTTTGTTATCTTTTTGCTATATTATACTTTTCCTTAGGGTGGGATCCCTGATTGGCACCTCTCTTATATCCTAGCAGAATACAGAGCACCTATTAAGCGCTTCAAAACACTTAGGGTTGGTTAGTTGCCGGGGTAATGAGAAAAGATGAATTTTCTGAGAGTCTTCCCTCCCTCCTTGCCCCTCTTTTTTCTTTCTTCTCTTCTACCCTTCCTTTCACAAATGTCGGTTGCAATAGGAGACAGGTCCCGTACTTGGTTGGGGAGAGAGTAGTGAAGAAAGAAGATGTATCATCACGGAATTATGATTTCACCAAAAATTCAGAGCAGGGGAAGATCTTGTTGGGGAAAGGGGGATGAAGGCATTTTGTCTTATAATTAGAGATGAGTACTAGTTGGAAAAAACCTGACTCCCTCTTTAATTGGGGAAGTGGAGGTGAGGAGGAAGGAGCACTGGAGTTGAGGACTGTTCAGGCTCTGACATGAGCATTTGAGAAGCTATGGGCAAGTTACTTTCCACCCCAGAGCCTCGGGTGCTTCATCTATAAAACAAGGATGGTTGTGAGGATTACATTAGCTGTATGAAAATGCTTTTTTAGATTAAGCAAGCATTTTACTTTAGTTTATGTTAAGTAAATGCTTTTTTAAAAATTATGCCTGGTATTATGTTTGTGCTGTGTGAAAATGCTTTTTAGATGTCTATGATACAAATATGAAGAGTTTTATTCTATAGGGCAAGTCACATTTTATTTTTCTTCACTGCAAAACTTGACCTGAATAGTTGCTGCCTTCCTTTTAAGCATGTGATAATAGGTAATAGGCCAGTTCCTTGTGGGCAGAATTAAGAACTCCTGTGCGTGTTAGACGCAGTGCACCCCTGAAAGTACGTTTGTTTCCTGCACTGAAGAAGCAGTTTGTTAAGTGACACAAGTCATGCCTGAATGAGCTAATAAAGTTTCCAGTTGAAGTCACACTTGGAAATTGTTCATAACGCAGAATATAGTCCCATGATAATTTTTAAAAATGCAAAAATATTCTGGGTTGACACAATTTAAGGTAAAAAATCTACATTTCTGAAACAGTAGAGACCACCCCAGTTCCCTTCCCTTTTCCTAGCACCAAAAAAAAAAAAAAAAAAATCCCCCAAACCAAAAGATGAACTCCTTCCAGATCTGGCGTGTGTCTCCCTTGCTTGTTACGTTTTATCATTCGCCACAATTTAGGGAACCCTGGCTGTGCCCAGGGGGCTGGGTCACAGCATCCCAGGCAGGATGCTTCAAAGTTACTCGCCTTAGAATGGAGCTAGAACTGGCAAATGCTCACCCCAGTTTCTCCATTGATTAAATGGGAGGACTGGTGCTGACCTGATTAATAATCTTTCTTTCTGGAATAATAATGAGAGATCTATAAAGCCCTCCTCATGAAACATGATGCCAACACAGCAGGACCTGACTGTGAAACCAGTTCCCATGGCAGACAGCCACTGCAGAGCGCAGGTCGCTTTCACTGGAAGCCACTCCTGGTAGCCTGTGTTGTAAGCCTGCTTCCCATTACATAAGAAGAGTGGCTCCTTCCCCAGCCGCAGCAACACTGCCAGGCAGATCTCATGAACTGGTCCCTGAACTTTAGACCTTGCTTTCTCCATGGCCGCAGACAGACTGGCTCTCTTTAGGGAAAGCCTGTTCCTGCCTCCTTCCAGACTGCTGGAGTTCCCATTTGCCATTCACAGGCTCACTGGTTTCAAAGGGGTTTCTTTCTTTCTTTCTTTCTTTTTGAGATGGAGTTTTGCTCTTGTTGCGCAGGCTGGAGTGCAATGGCACAATCTCAGCTCACCGCAACCTCCACCTCCTGGGTTCAAGCAATTCTCCTACCTCAGTCTCCCGAGTAGCTGGGATTACAGCCATGCACAACCACTCCAGGCTAATTTTTGTATTTTTAGTAGAGACAGGGTTTCTCCATGTTGGTCAGGCTGGTCTCGAACTCCCGACCTCAGGTGATCCGCCCACCTCTGCCTCCCAGCGTGCTGGGATTACAGGCGTGAGCCACCATGCCTGGCCCCCAAAGGTGGTTTCTGTAAGGTAATTCAGTCAAATCCAACTGAGTCATTTTTTGGTTTTCAAAAGCCACGAATGGCAGAGCAAAGCTTCCCAGAGACCTCTTGAGTAACAAGGGCACGTTTGTCACACCCAACCAGTTTCCTGGTTGAAATGGAGACAATTATTGGGTATTCATATTATAGTCAGCAATAGAGTAATATATTGACCACTGATAATATCACTTGACCTTTCCATTTCTGAGAAGTGCCTGGTCTGCCGTGTATAGCAAACTGCACTTACATGGAGGAGGCTGGGTGGTAGGAAAACATTTTCCCGATGCATTGGTCCTGGACAGTAAACAATGCAGGTGGTGTTGATATTGTTGAGTTTAGAAGACTCCCTAGGTATTGATCTTCCCATCTGAAAAATGGGGAGGCAAGGGAAGATGATCTCCAAGTCCTTCCTAGAGTAAATAGGATTCTCTGAATTAGTGACGATCTTTTGGATTAACTGGAAATGAACTCTATGTCAACCTTTTGTTAACAACTTGCCAAATGACCTATCTGGGCAAATGACTTCCTCATCTGGGCATTGGGCTTGTGTGTCTACTTCCTGCCCTCTGGTGTACATTCTTCTCCCTTCACTGGAGACTCTAGACTGTCAGAAAGCCGGGGGAGGGACTGGAAGCATCTGTGGGGCAACGATAGGTGTCTGCTGTCGCTACAGTGCAAAAGGACATTTCAGGGCAGGGTTAGCTGGATTTGTCAGTAGAGCAGATGAGAGGGAGTTTCTAGGACCCAGTTCCAGCAATTTTTCCTCCTCTGCACAGGTGCCATGCATCACCTTTTCCTCCAATCTAGTCTGAACTAGATTCAAACTTCCCTTCACTCTCAAAGGGTTTCTCGCATCTGAGAAATTGCTGCTTCTGGGTGCAGGTTTCCTGTGCCTCCTACAGATAACATTCAACTGATGGATTGTATCCAAGGGTCTCCCACTGACATAACTGCAGGCATCAGCAGTGTGTAGTCATTTCAGCGTGAGACTCTTGGATCCTTGGATCCTTTTGATTTACAACAAAGAAATATGGGTCATCAACAGGCTGTTCCCATAAGGCATATATGTGAACTGTCCTTTAGCATTTCTCCTTTTTGCACGCATTAAATAAGAGGTGAAAATGTGGCTGCCTGTTGGCTGAATATGACTGTGGATATGTTTTATTTTGTCTACTTCCAGTTTTAAACAAACTCATATTTAAAAACTAAGAACATAACTTTGATTTAGTTGGCAACACATATGAAGTCAAGATCTTAAATAAAAATTTAGATTTCCAGTTTTTCATGAAAATTTCTGGCCACACTGGGATCTCTGTTTCTGTAAGGTCACACCTAGCTGAAGCTCAGAGGTCACTGTTCTCATGCAGTGGTTCAGGCACTCTCCAGGGTGACAGACCCCACCTGGCCCATTTTACCGTTTACTTTTTCTGCCTGGCCCTGGTGGTCATTTCAGTGTGAGCCCCTTGGATTCAATTGATCAACTGACTGTCACCTATAGAAGACACAGCAAACCTGCCTCCAAAAGCAGCAATTTCATAGACATGAGAAACCCTTTGAGAGTGAAGGTAAGTCTGAAAGCATTGAGAGGGGCAAGGTTCTAGAGGGAGGTTCCATCTCAGGCCTTGGGCATCACACAGGTATTGGGCCAGGGCAATGGAGCAGGCAGGCACCTGAAATTGAGCCCAACAGCACAAAGGGGTGGTGCCACAGGGAGGAGAACTTGCTTTCCTTCTCTCTTGCCTTGGGTCAGCCCTGCGATTGCACCAAAGTCCAGGCCTCAGCATGACCTCCTGATACCAGCAGGGAAGTCTAGTTGGTACATTCATCAATAAGGTAATATTTAACCTTCTATTTTTAGCTCTATTCTTTTTTTTTTTTTTTTGAAATTGCCCTCGGCCTCCGTAGCTATTAGAACCCACGAGTGAAGGATCATGACCATGACTTCTTAGATTTTCATGCTCCTTATCTTTCACAACAGGGACCTTGGCTCTGCCAATATTTTCATGCCCTAATAACTGTAATCAAGGCTTGGCTTGGTCATATGGTAATAAATAGTTGCCCATCTGGGACAAGGCCCTGCAAAACACAGAACAGGAAATCCCACATCATTTGGAAAGTTGTACTTTTAGTTTCATAACTCAGCTTTTGCTTAACAAAGTTAGCTGTTATTGAAACTGAGCCTTTACAGCATAAGAAATGTGCTTAAACATTTGTGAAAATCATATCTTCATACAAAGTATTTTCCTACATGTCATCTTTTTGAAATATCTCCCTGATCTGCTGAGGCAGGCAGAGATGTTATTATTATAAAGAATTTATGAAAAAGAAAATTGGGGTTCAGGAAAATTTAAGTGACTTTGCTCATGTCTCACAATTAGGTAAACAGAATCATAACACGCTCCTGAGGTTTCTGATTCTCCATCCATGGATCTTTTCAGCCTCCCTCTGCTGCCTGTGTGTCATGGTTTTGTGTGTGTGTGTGTGTGTGTGTGTGTACAACACATACCAACACAGATGGATGCCAGTGCAGAGAGGCAGAGTTGTCGTCGTTTTAATCTAGGAAAAACTTTCAAAGTCTTTTGGTTTAGAAAAATAGCATATGTTTGCTTATAAAATATGTATGGTTACTTAAAATTAAAAAGAAGCACTCCATGAAAACTTAGAGAAAAGATTCCATTACATTGAGGGGATTATAGGACAAATGACTTTATAAGCTTATTTTTCTTTATGGATTCAGGGCCTCTAACAAAATAGTGTTTTGATTAGTTGTTTATAAGAAAATGTCTGTAATGTATGATGCTGTGCAGGAAATGTTTTCCTTAATTGTTAAATAAGTAATGACTATTTCCTATGTATAAAATATGCTAAAGAAAACTCACAAGTTCGTAACTCTATTATTCAGCTACTGGTAGCAAATGTGCATCTATTTCCATAAGGGTTCATATTTCACCTAAACAGCTCCATCCTCATTTATTGTTGTTGTTACTTTATCAAAACAAACACAAAACAAATAGAACATACTAGACAGATTAGCAGATTAGTTGCTTGGATAATGGCTGCCACTAGGAGTGATATGTTCATCCTACCTCCTCATTTCTCAAATTGAGATCATGGCTCTACCTATTTAACTTTCAAATCTACTCCACGGAGTTTGTTAGCCTTTTCTGCTTTCTGTTTTTTGCTTTGTTTTTTGTTTTTGGCCAACTAGTAATGCATTGGAAACATGCTGAAAGAAATTACATTTTAATCAAACTTGACTGTTCTAGAGAATTATTTATACGGTTTTAAATATTTGACCAGTTTTAAATATTTTGAATCTTCAGAATGAAGACTTTTGTAAAACTTTGTGTGGTAATGGAAACTGTGGTGTATCTCTTAGGAAAATATTATTCTTATATAATTCTTATACGAATAATTTATATGAATAAAATATTATTCTTTATATAATTTATAAAGTAGAGGTGCTCACTTAGTAGAAAAAATTACTTTGAAATGCCTAACGTGTTTGTTTCAAATAATTATTTTGTGAGATTTAAAAAAAATTTAGATGTCATTTTTATGACATCTAGTGACTTTGTTTTAATCAAGTTTTTATAAAATCAAAATGCAATTAAAAAAAAACTATAAACATCTCAACACCCAAACTTGTTATTTTCAGAAAAGTGTGTGAGGTATTTGCTAGCTAAACATTTAGCCTTTTAACACAAGACCAGAGTTGACTTGATCTGTGTAGGAAGTGACTTTCATTTATTACCCCTCCCTACTGAATTCTGGCTTAGTTTTTACCTTCAGTGCCAAGTGTCCACAGTAGGAAGTCAGCTACAGAATGTTAACACTTCTTTCCTCATCATCAGGAACCATCAGGCTTTATATGACCATTTCTTCAATTTAAGTCTACAAAGAAAACTTGATCAAAATGTCCAGATTTCTTTTTCTGCTCATTTGCACCTCCTCATAGGAATATTACTAATGCCCGTTTTAGCATTACTCTTTCTATGGATTTTTTTAGTACACTTTAAAAATTCCTAATTCTGTGCCTTTGATCGTGTTATTTCCCCATTGGAAGGGTCCATTCTAGTTTTATTTTCCTGGTGGAAGCCTTCCCCTGTCTTTAAGCTCCACCTCAAATCTCACTTTCTTCATCAAATTTCCTCAGGATAGGTGTTTCCTTTGGACTCCTATACAGTTTATGTCTAAAGAGTTATTTTGGCATTCAGCATTCATTCATTCATTTATCAGTTTTTAGGACACAAAGGTAAAGTAGGCAAAGATCTTTCAAGAACTTGTAATTTAATAGGCTGATAGCCTATACTTTTATTAATTCATTAAAAAACAAGCTCATTGCATATTAACGTTGTAACATATTTGAAATGAAAAAATGTTTCAAAACCAAAATATGAGTGAGAAGAGTGGCATTCTTTTTTCACTTTTAGTAAATGAAAATAGCCTAATAATTATGGCTTCATAAAAGAAAGCTAGACTCCTGGTCTGCTTCTGCATTCAATGCAATAACACAGATCATGTCACCTCTAGAAAAGTTCACCATACACTCATGAGAAATGCAAATTAAAAGCAAACAACATAATTATATATCATTAAGTATTATTACAAAAATATTTTTTCCTTGTTAGACTCCCTGGGAGAGTCTCAGTGTCCCCCAGAGGTCTCTGAACCATACTTTGAGAACTGCCAGTTTATGCTATACTGGGCTATTCACCTCTTTTGATGGTGAATTTTCTCTCTCATTAAATTGCAAGCTCCACAAGGGCAGGGATTGTGGCAGGTGTTCTATAAAATGAATAGCTGCTGCTGATGATGATGATGGTGTTTGTGTGTTCACATCTAAAATCATATATATACACACATGCATATACATACCTGTGTATATCTATCTATCCATCTGTCAGTTTATCAATCATGAGTGTTTCAAGTACTCAAAATACTGTTAAGTGATAGAGCCAGCTGTTAATAGTTTGCACAAAGGTAGTAACAGAGGTAATGTTAGTAATAAAGCTAATTACTCTTTCTATGAAGAAATTACTCAGAAAGGAAATCCATGTCCATAGACAGGAAGGAAAACTAACAGTTTCACTTTTGCAAATTTTAAATTCCTAGGGCTTCATCATGTTCCTTTCCTGCCTGGTGACAGATGGCAGGTGTGGTCAGATTTGCACGTGAATAAAACATACCTGGAAACCCCAGCCTTGAAATCTGCCGTAGGAAGTTCATATTCTTTATCAATTTCTCGGGAGAATTACATCAGGAAGAGCTTAACAGGTTCTTTCAAAATCAGTGTTCATATACCTTCCTTAAGACTCAAAAAGAGAAATGAAATGTGCCCTGGCCACATATCCCTTCCTCAGAACATGCCATTCTTAGGCATTTCAAAGCAGGGCTGAGTCTCACATTACCTTTCTCCAATGTAAGCCTTGACCAGACTTGATTCGCTTCAACTTTTACATTCAAGATGAAATGTAGCTACAAAGAGAACTTTAAAATCTTTTGGCACTTAAAACTAAGTATTTATACATCAGTCTTTCTGAAGATGATGTATTTCATTTCTATTTTGTAGATGGAAAGAACAGGTTAGTATAGATTGAAATGATCAGATGCATGGGATGAAACACCATCAACTTACACATTGTTAAACTGGAAGGAGTTTGGGGATTGTCTTGTGTGTCCCGCACTCTATCTTATAGAGAGGATGATGAGACCAGAGAGGTTAAGCAACTTGCCTGGGGACTGTGAGCTTTCGCTCTGAGTCTCTGAGCTGAAGGTTTTTTGTGTCGTGTACTGTGCACCAGCCCAGTGAGTGGCTGAGTTGATGCTTTCTCACAATCCAGGCTTCATCTTCCTTAAGGGCTGCACTGTACCGAGAGCACATGTCTAATATGAGGCATTGGGGACACGGTCTCTGCCGCCAAATGAGTGACAAGAGGTGCTTTTGCGTTGCTCTTAACAGGGCCCCCATGCTTCTGAGTGAGGCTTTGAGCAAAGTGTCCAAGAGATCAGGGCACCAGGAAAGTGGCTCTCAGTGCTGGCTGCCCGTTCCAACCTGCTGGGTTTGATTTGCAAAATTCCAAGACTTTGGCCCCTATCAGTGAAGTTAGAACTGGGGGAGGAGATGCTGTGAGCATCACACTAGGTAGTTCTTATGCACACCAGAGCGTGCCCTGGCCATGCTCTGTTCTCAGACCCTTGCTCTCTTCTTCCTCCAACCAAATTAAGCTGCTCTCTTAGCCCTATAGGAGAGACAGCATCCATTACAGGCCTTGCTTCAGATTTTCAGGAAGACCTTGCTGAGTTAGTTGGGCAGAGAGTACACTGCCCCTCGAGGCAAGTGACCACGCACCTCCGGCTTCGTGAAGGACAAGTAATTTTATGACACATGGCTTCCTGCTTGTCTGCCTGCTGCCCACCACACCACACGCCTGGCCTTCCATGAGCAGAAGTTTCACTACTGAAATCAGTGGGTGACCTTTCTCATTTTTCATACCACCGGAAGAAAAGACAATTTGCTATCAAGTAGGTTTGCAAACAAGTTGGGTATTTCTGCAAGACAGGGGGAACCTAGTAATGGAGGCCTAAATGGGGAGCATTCCTGGGTACCACTTCATCATG
>NW_012105377.1:790106-812490 GCF_000951045.1 Mandrillus leucophaeus
GAACGAAATACAACATCAGGCCAAATATATGGATGCTGTGGTGGAAAGAGGTTGGGCAGTGTTGTCCACAACAGACCTGGGTGTCAGCCCCAACTTCAGCATTTTATATCTGGGAGAGGACAAATTGCTTAAAATCGCTCAGCTTCCTTATCTGCAAAATACCGATAATAATCCCCTCTCACAGGTTTCTTATGAAGGTCGAGATCACATGTGCAAAGAACCTATCAAGACTCCTGTCATAGCGAGTATTGATTAAAGGGTGGTTGTTAGCATCTTGTTTTGAATGAAATGCTGGCTGTGGAAGCTCCTTTGTGTCTCAACGTCTCCGTAGGGAAGGAAACAGGAGAGTTGAAGGTAGATCTACATGGGCCTGTGAGGGAAGAGTCTGGGGAGAACATTAAGATAAACTGCTTGCTTATTCCATGTAGGTGTTGAGGGGCTGGATGGCTAGATGCAGAATGCAGCCAGCTTGGACTTCATGGGCCACTAGCAGGGACACTGCGTTAGCACACAGCCCACCCATTAACTTCTTGGACAATGGAAAGTAGGGTGTGGGATCAGACCCCCAAAGGCAGGCTGTGAAAACCCAGCAGTGAAGAAGCAGGTGCGGTGAACATAGGTCCAACCTACATCCCCATGGGCAGCCTGAGAGCTCACAAGAGCTAGATGCAAAACATCCAATGCAGAGAGAAATGGAGAGGACAATGAGAGGAAGACTACAGGAGGAAGATTTGTAGCCAGGTCGGGGGTGGAACAGAAAAGCAAGCTAGAAATAAGCATCTGGCAAAGGGTGAGATCAGCAACTTTTGATCTTTCACCTGTTAAAAGGGGATTTATGGTCTAAGAGAGTGAAGGTTGAAGGCAGAATTCGACAGAAACACTCCCTGATGACTGTCTCCATACAGGTCCAGGAGGAATAAGAGGCCATGGAGGATGAGGGCACTGCCCTTCAGTGAGTGGTGGGCACAGGTGCAGTGAGCCCCAGGGCAGCCGATCTGGGTCTGAGTTTACCAACTGCCTCTTACTACCTCTATGACCCACTCTTAAGTCATTTCCCTGATCCAGGTTGCAGCCTGCTGGCCACCCAATGAAAGAATGGAACTAGAATATCGTCTGTGAACATTAAAAAAAGACACCCCTTTTTGAGAAATACCAGAATATCCTGTGCTCTCCCTTCCCCAACTGGGCGCATGGTCCTTTTCAATAACCCCCACCCCTAACTGGAACATCACCCAGGCCCTTTCCAAAGCTGACAGTTGGTTGTTCCGTGAAGTGAGAAGCACATGTATTCCCAGGAGAGCAAAAATAAGAAAGGTGGAAAGAGAGGCAGAGGGGCTCAGTGCAGATTCTGATGTGGGTGCTGCTCTGGAAGAAATGGTCCAATAGCAAAAGCTGAAGGCAGGGGGGGAACTGGCAAGCTCCGGAATCAGCCAGCTCCTGAGCTCAAGAAGTGTGACTTAGGGAGCCTGGAGCAGGACAGGCCACCCTATGCAGATGGCTGATTTCCCAAAGGAGACTCCCTGGGGACACACCGTGTTGCTTTCCAGCTCGGAGAAAATAAGATCTTGGAAGCTCTGTCTCGAGGTTGTTTCCTGACTATCTGAATGGGCAGCTCTGGACAATCTGTGACCAGCCCCTGAGTCCTTAATTGGTGGTGCTTCTTGCCTCAGCCACTTCCTGTTTTAACTTCCTTGACTCTCCCTGCTAATTTCCCTCTTCGTGCTGCTATGCATATTCAACTTGATAATTTCTTGTGAAATAGGTGCTAAAATATAAAGAAGCAATGCTGGCTAGTGTTTAACAAACAAAACCAAAAACAGATTCTGGAGCCACACTGCCAAATACACACGCTGGAGCCAGATAAGCTTGCTAGCTGTGTGTCTTTTGTAGGTTACTTGACCTCTCGGTGCTTCATTTCCTCATGTAAAGTGTGGTTAATAATCCTCCCAGTCTCACAGGGTTGTGGGAAGTAAATGAGTTAATAAGTATGGAGTGCTAGAAGTGTGCTGGCGTGGAGCAAGCACTTCGTAATGCATTAGTTCTTATTATTTTCCAATTTGTCACATTTCCCCCCACTGTCCTTTCTCGTTATTCTTGAGCGCACACAATAAAGCAACTGTAGAGTCAGCAGTAACAAACCTGAGGTGTTCCCACCTCCTTCTTTCTTCTACTTCTGCCCCAATTTGAAAAGGACTGTTGGTCATTGTATCTTTATCACTTTTGTAATTTCATCACCTGTAACTAACTGATTTATTTTTTCAGAAAAAGGAGTGTCAAGGATACAAAAAAAATTAGTTAGAAACAATGAATAAGACCTACAACTTAGTAGCACACCAAGGTGATGATAGTCAATAATGATTTAATTGTACATTTTAAAATAACTAAAAGAGTATAATTGGATTGTTTGTAACACAAGGGATAAATGCTTGAGGGGATGGATACCCCATTCTCCTTGATTGGATTATTACACATTGCATGCCTGTATCAAAACATCTCATGTACCGCATAAATATAGGCACCTACTATGTACCCAAAAAATTAAAAATTAAAATTGAGTAAGAAGAAAAAGGAATGCCAGTGAACTGAATTTGGGAGAATACTGGGAATGGGAAGGTCTCTCCTCCTCTCCCAGGTCTGACTTCCTCTGGCCCTACCTTTTTTCTACTGGAGAGGTTCAGGTTTAAATTTGAAAGCTCATTTTCAGATTGAGTTTTTGAATTTATCTATTAAAATCCGAGAGAGAAGGAAAGTGGTGAGTTTTCATCCTTCTAAGCAGATGAAAACATAGCAAAGAAATCATAGCAGAGAAAACCGTTTTGCAGAGTTCAATACCTCCATCTGTAAGTAGTTGGAAGGTCTCAATGGCTGACGTTTAAAAGGAGAATGAAATGAGCATTTCTGTATTCCTACGGCTTTGTTTCACAAAATGCATCCAGTATTCTGGGTTGGAAACAAGGTGGCAAGTAAAGCAGCACATAGTATCTTCTATTGTAATTGTATGTTATACAATATCTGCGGATGAGAAAGGATGGGACAGGGGGAGATCATCACGAGATTTAAAACTCAAGCTCATGAGCTAAAAATGTTTTCACCCAGGTTTTTGTTTTGTGTTTTTGTTTGTTTGTTTTGTTTTAATTTTGTAACATCAAGGGATTTTCCTTTTACCTATCAAATAGCAAATACTTCCTGGCTGGGGCCTTTCAACTTTGCAACTGCACTTAACCTTTTGTAGTCAGACCCAAAAGTCCCCTAACCAAGGGAAAGTCAACCTAACCACACCCCAGAACAGGAAAAATAAAAGACATATTGTTGTGTGAGACACTTTCTTTGAGGCAACGTGTCTGTTGCGATCAATTATTTCATTTATTCATCATGAGCTGGAGATAGTCACAGATCTTGTTTACAGGAAGTTCTTTAGAAATGAGCTTTCCTAGCTTAACTGAACTTACAGCAAATCGTGTCACTCAGAACCCCACCTGTATTATTTTCTTTCATTTTTACCTGACCAGGTAAAGGGGAATAGGGTGGGGACCCTCTGAAAACCACATGCTTTTCTCAAGAATTTCTGCCGGTCCAAAAACAGACAGCAGAAATGGCATAAACATGCCTTTGGAATGCAGGCAATGTCTTGTGTCGTCTGCACACTCTGTGGCTACCTCTAGTGTAGCGTTGACCCTGTGTAATCTGTTCATCTGTCAGGCTTCTCACTAGATCTTGAGCCCCTTGAAACCTGGGTCCAGGTCTTATTCACCTTTTATACCCTCAGTGTCTAGCATGTTGTTAGAGCTTACTAAATTATAATAGTATTACTTTTTTATGCGCCATCCCATTGTGCCAGAGAACTCATACACAACCTTGTTGAATTAACAAATGTTCTTGAATCACATGTACTTTGATACCGAGAAGGCAAAAATCAGTCCAGGCACACCTTAATGAAACGGCAGAGATGACTCACCTCCCCACTGGGGGCGGGAGCGGGTGGGGAGAGAGCATTTGTAGAGTCATAGAATGATGGAGGCCTCTCCGGCAGGAGGCTTCACCGAGATTCCCTGTTATCCCTGTTTGTGTAATTCCCCCTCTGACTTTACATGAACCCAGAAATTGTCTGGCATCGTCCGTGTCTGTTACACAACCAAAATGTGTTTTCTTGCAAGCTTTCCATTTCCCTTAGCAAACAGGTTTTGGCTTCCATACTTTAAAAAAATAAAAAATTAGAAGAAGCCTTATGGAAGTGCTATATGCATCTATATAGTAAAACTATCATTACTAAGGATCAGCATGGGGCACCCCACCATGAAGATGAGGAAATGGGAGCCCAGAAGTCGTCGTCCTGGCTTAGATCAGCCAGGGTCCCAGCCCCTGAGAGAGAATTGGATGTACCACATCTGCTTTATCGGCAATGGCCCACTATACCTCATTGTTCTTTGGAGAACTCTTTCCTATTGCACTGAAGATGTGGGATTCCTAGTCAGAAGGAACAGTTCACTGTGAATCAATTTATCCCATTACTTCGGCCCACAGGGAGAATGCTGGGTGGGATGCCACAGTTCCATGATGGAGCCTCAGCGTCTTCTGCAACAAAGGATGAATTTCAGAGTGACCACAGGAAAACAATACTGCGTTTGTTGTGGAAAATGTCCTCTAATTTTTCTCCTGGTTGTGGTTGCTGCTAAGGCTATTTGTTCATGCAAGTGTTTATAGCATGCCTTTGCCCTTTGTCAGGGGAAACTGGCCTTCCATCCTGCCATCTTGCAACATGACTTCTGACTGTATTTCACTGATCCTAATAATAGACACTGTGGCAACCACCTGTACTTAAGGTCATTGTCTCATGGGTTTCACTCTAATGCTCTGCTTCCTGGTGTCATAGTCACAGCTCTGAATGCGCACACCCCTTCCTAACTACATGAAAATTTGTCATTAAAAAAACAAACAAAACAACTGGCTTCTCCATGAAAACCTCGTGACTGACACTCTGTGAAGTATAATGTTGACAAACCTGTTGTTCGTCCTCCCTGAGCGTTGAATTTGGTCGATGTCCACTACCTTAATCACCAGGCAATCTGAAGGAAAGTATTTTCTGTTATTGTTAAGCTTATGCATGAAACGTGGAGTGAGTTTATGCTTACATCACGACAACTGGATTCAGTCGGAAGGACTGTAATTCAGACAATCCAGTCCTACAGGTCATCGGGACACATTTCGTTCAGGCACAATACCTATTTACACATCTGATACCTGACTTGTAACACACACTATATTCTCGAATAATAGAAATGAAGATGAGGAAAGCCCCAAGCAGTACAGCACCGAGAATATTCTGGGATTCTTGGGTTTTGTCACTACATTCTCTTCCCTTTTATTAGCTTCACCATCCAAGTTGCTTAATCTCTTTTGGTTTGGTTGGTTCATCTATAGACTGGGGGCTGATAATAGCACATTACCTACCTCAAGACAGCCTGCTTGACTGATGAAATTTTAAGATTCCTTAAGGGCTCGTTCTTCCCTGCAGGTTTTTTTTAATTGATTCAAATGAAGGACCCTTTCACTGCCACTGAGATTAATACAGTTGAATATAATCAGCCTCCACCTTGATTACCCCCACCTCCCTGCCAGTCCTGCTCCTGTGCAGGAGTAAGTCAGGTGGCATCGAATGGTAATATATCATCAATAAAGCATCATCAGGTGAGCTCACATGTCAAGATTATCGGGTTCGAGATTTTATCCAATGATCTAAGTTAGATGGGCATAACCAATTCAGAGTGATCTTATCATGGTCCAAATTATTTGTGCAGGTTTGTGGAAGTAGCAGGCATCCCCCTTTGTGCTGGGTTCCAACATATAGGAGCAGAAACCTTCAAACCATATTATCCTTCCTCCTCATGCCCGCTTAGGGTTAAATAATTGTCGGATTGTAAGTTGTTTTCAGCCCAGCTGGGCAAGTGGTTTTAAGAGATTTTAGAGATGAAACTTTGAAAACAATAACAACCAAAAGAAATGACTGTCGGGGATATATTTTAATGATCATCTGCAAATAGTTACCACATAGAACGTGTCGTTAATAAACTGAATTACCCAACAGTCTTCCTTGCTGGATGTGCTCTGTTTCCTGCATGTGCGTCTGTTTTTATCACAGCTTGGCATCATTTTTAAAACATCTGGGTCCTGATAAAGGGGATTTGAGTACAAAAGAATTCTACATAAGGTAAAACAACAACTTTCTCTCCTCTTTAACGTTTCCCTCCCAGATCTTGCTAGCTCCCCAGACTGTGGAAGGAGAGGCTTAAACCCAGATCCCCACTTTCTGTGCTTCCTACCCTAGAAAGTGCCCCCCCGCCGCACACGGTTCTTTGGCTTAGCTGTGTCCTTTCTGTCTATTGAAGTTAGGTTTGTGTCTCACCTCTTTTAGCTTTGAGTTTTTCCAAACTTTGATCACAACCCAGTTTACACACACACACACACACACACACACACACACACACACACACACACAGTATATTTACAAATACTTACAGTATGTCCCAGGCACTGTTTTAAGCACCTTAAAAGTATTAACCCACTAAACCCTCATAACCCTATGTGGTAGAACTTATTATCCCCACTTTATAGATGAAGACACTGAGTAGCAGAGGTTTAAGCACATTCCCCAAGGTCAGTGCTAGTAAAAATAGCACCATTTTGAACCTGGATACGGATTGCACTCTGGTCTGGTCTATTCCATTCCATTCCATTACATTCTATGACCCTGTTCTATTTCTTTACACAAATGTTGGTCCAGGTACACTAAGTTCCTTCAATGTCATTAAAAACAAACATGTCACTTTATCTTTGCCATCATTACAGTCTGATAGCACAGAATAAATGGTCTGTATCACTAGTTTAGCCTTTGTCAATGCTGCGATTATGTATCTTTGTGGATATTTGACACAGTGACCATGGTAAAGACTGTGTAACTTGAACTTTGGGTAATATATTGGTGTCAATTGTTGAGTGACTGTCTTTTGCAGGCTTAAGGGTCTGATCACACCCTTGTGGATAAGGGTAATGGTTATCATGAGTTGTGGGGGAGACCAGACCTTAATATTGGGGCAGAGGATAAAGCCTCAGAGAAAAAGGTTCTTATTTGGGACAGAGCTGTGAATTCTTCCTTTTTTGTGAGCTGGAGATGGGTTTGATCTGGACTCTGCAGCTTAAAGAAGCCAGGGGTGGGTTCTGTGGTGGAAAGGAGCTTTCTCTGGCTTACGTGATGGTCATTTGGGCATGAAACAAGAAATCAGACAGTGAGAGACCAGGGGATGGATCTGGGTTTTGAATCGGCTAAATAGGGCTGGGCTTCCATGCTTGGGGAGGAGTCCTCTCTCTCGAGATCCTAGTAGGGATATATTCCTGCAATAGAGACCCCAGGATATTCTTTAACGTAGTACTTAATGCGTGTGCTAGGTTGGCAGAGGGCTGTGCTCTACCCCAAAGGAAACCATTCTGGCACCTGGGCTCCTTCCTGGAAGTCTATTCCATTGCCATGGTTCTCAAAACATGTGGTTCCTCAGAGCCAAAGCTATTTCTTAACAAGACTAAGACATTATTTGCTTTTTTTCAACTCCATTATTCCATGAGTGTACAGTAGAGTTTCCTGGAGCCTAAGTTTTAGGTGATATTGCAACAGACTGAATGCATTAAGTGGATTGTGAGAATCTTGCTGTTTTCTATTAAGCCAGACTTTAAAGAGATTTGCAAAAACCATGAACCAATACCCCTGTCCTCACTAAGCTCATTTGCTAGAAATATAGTTGTTATTAATATTAACATATAAAATATTAAATATTAATTAAAATGGTACTAATATTATGTAATGGTTTTAAAATTATTTTAATTAATAAATATATATTTAAAAATTCTGTTTTAATTTCGAATATAGTCTTCACTAGAAGTGATTCATATAAACAAAAAGTTGACATCATTAATAGTTTTTAAGAGTGGAGAGAAGTCTTGAGACCAAGAAGTTTTAAAACAGCTGCGTTAGGGCAATGTTGTCTGAATGGTCCAATCTGGTTCACTACCATGACTGGATGAAGATGGCAGGAAGAAAGAAGAGAAGGGTTCTTTTCTATTTGTGCCTTTCTGTGTGGCTTCTTGAGCTTCGTGACATCATGGTGTCTGGGTAGCAAAAAAAAAAAAAAAAAAAAGAATTCCCACAGTGAGGAATTCCAAGTGGACAAAGCCCAGTATGCGAGAACTTACCAAGCCTCTGCTACTCACATGACCATTTCCAGAGTCAACGTAGGAGGGAAGTACACAAAGACATGCATCCCAGCATCCCAGGAGGAGTGATTCATTGGGTGCCACCAAAATAATAATCTACCTCAAGTGGATTTAGATAGAAAATTATGCTTTTATTTTTGTAAAAAGAGGCTAGAGTATTCTGAGCTATATGGATCATAAATCATATATAATACCACATAGTCCATCTTTTACTCATGAAAAGTTGGACTAATATTAAATAGAATAATTTTTATCTGAAATACCAATTTACTCATATAACATGGTATTAAAATAACAGCAATTAAATTATTTAATTAATCAACTTTATCACAAAGAATAAAATGACCTGAAATTGATTTCTTCTGAGATAAGTTATGAATTCTGTCCCCCTGATTAGACAGTGGCAGGGACTCCATCTCATACTTTTTTCCAACATTTAGGGTTACAGTAAGATGGCATTCCAATTTGAAGATACATCTAAGATAAGTTCACCTTCTGAAATAAAAACTTGCAAAAATCAATACCTAAAGGATGCCATCAGCCCAGTGGACTGGAATTTGTGAATGTGTTGCTGATGATTACAGTGCATCATCTGAATCCTGTCCTGGAGACTAGAACATTTATGCAATACAATTCAGGCAACTAGCCTATTTGTTCTGGAAAATATAAGTGATTATAAAGATGCAGGTTGCAATCTACTTAATAGTATGATGACAAATATAATGCCAGCAAGGATGCTTTGAAGAACTGACTGTAAGAAATGAAGGTTAAAAAACTGTTACTGAAGTGACACCCTGTTAATATCAGTTATTTCTTCATTTTTATAGCTGAATAGTATTCTGTTGTACGGATGAAATATGATTTGTTTATCCACTTACAAGTTGAATGACCTTCGGTTGTTTCCAACTTGTTGGTGATTATGAGTCAAGCTTCTGTGAACATTTGCCTTTGTATAGACGTATTTTCGTTTTGGTAGGGGTAAATGCATGTGAGTGGGGCTCTGGGATTGCATAGTGAGTATATGTTTAACTGTACAAGAAGCTGGAAAACTGTTTTCCAAAGTGATTGCACTGTTTTGCATTCCCACCAGCAATGTATGGGAGTTCCAGTTGCTCTACATCTTTACCAGTGCTCAGTTTTATCCATTAAAATTTTTTTTTTGCCATTCTAATAATGTGAGTTATTGTGGTTTTAACCGGCATTTCCCTAATGACAAATGATTTTGAGCATTTTTGTGTATGCTGAGTTCCTATCTCTATATTTTCTTTGGTGAATTGTCTGTTCAAATATTTTGCCCATTTTTAATGTTGGGATTTTTGTTTTTCTATTGTTGAGCTTAAAGAATTCTTTATAAATTCTGAATGCATGTTCTTTATCAGGTATGTGTTGCAAGTATTTTCTTCTAGTCTGTGACTTGTCTTTTCAGTTTTTTCAACTGTGTTTCAAATTTTTTATAGAATCTAATTTATAATTTTTCTTTTATGAAGTTTGCTTTTTGTGTTCTAAGAAATTTTGTCTGCCAAGGTCAGAAAGATTTTCTATTTTTTTTCTAGAGGTTTTATAGTTTCAGATGCCAGGTGTGGGTTGGGTTTTTTGCTTTGTTTTGCATATAGATGTTTCATCACTATTTGTTGAAAAGATTAAGCTTTATCTATTCAATTGCCTTGGCACTTCGGTTGAAATTGGGACCTTTGTAGATTTATTTATGGACTCTCTCCTGTTCCATTAATCTACATGTCTGGCTTCTTGCCATTATCACACTGTCTTGATTACAGTATAGTAAAAATTTATAGTAAATCTTGAAATCAGGTTTTATGAGTCCTCCAAAGTGTTTTTTTTTTTTTTCAAGATTGTTTTGACTATTCTAATTTTTTTTTTCAGTTACATATTGGTTAAGTTATTCCCTCTGATCCTCAAGTTTCTCACCTTTAACAAGTGGATAATAATAATACCTACACCACAGAATTATTAGAAAGGCTTAAATTTTGTAATCCATTTAGTAAGATACCTGTCACAAATTAATATTTCAAGAACTGTTAGCTATTATTGATCATTCTGTAGTTTGCATGACAGCTTTTCTACTATCTGAAATCTTGCACAGTAATATCCCCTTATCCGAGCTTTCACTTTGCGTGCTTTCAGTTACCCAAGGTAGAGTACAATGAGAACTTGAGAGAGAGAGAGAGACAGACAGACAGACAGTACATTCATATAACTTCTATTATAGTGCGTTGTTATAATTGCTCTGTTTTATTATTCATCATTATTATTCATCTTTTATTGTGCCTAATTTATAAATTAAACTTTATCATATGTATGTATATATGGGAAAGAACATAGTACATTATATAAAGGACTCAAGTACTATCCTCAGTTTCAGGCAACCCCTGGAGTTACTGGAACATATCCCTCACAGATAATAGGGGACTACTGTACCTTGCTTTATTCTACAACATGCACACACTTGCTGAAATAGTTTTTTGTGTGTGGGGGGTGTGTGTGTGTGTATGTGTGTAGGTTCAGCTACTATAAAAAGTATTTTGGAATAACTGTTTAGTCAAGGAATTGAAATATAAATTTGAAAGGAGCATCATAACATGGAAATATTTCTTGCATATCTCACTTTACTAAGGGAATAATACTGTAAAACAATGAAGATTAATAAAAGATGCTATTGACTTTATGAGTAGAGGAAGAAACAGCATACAGAACAGGAGGAGGATTGTTTAGAGTCAGATCCAATAAACTTGTGTCTTGACTTGCAACTTCTTAGCCATAAAACCTTAAATGCACTCTGTTGTAGTCACTTTTTTTTCTGAGATGGGGTCTCACTGTATTGCCCAGGCTAGATGCAGTGGCACAATCATAGCTCACTGCAGCCTCAAACTTCTGGGTTCAAGCCATCCTTTGTCACAGCCTCCCAAGTAGCTAGGACTACAGATGCATACCACCATGCCTTGCTAATTTTTTAAACTTTTATTTTCTTATTTTTAAATTTTTGTAGAGATGGGATCTTGCTTTGTTGGCCAGGCTGTGCAATTTTCTCATCTACATAGTGTCTCACAGTAGTTACAGTGAAGATAAGTAAGGTAGTAGCTGTGAAAGTGCTTTGTAAAGTATAACATGCTAAACTCATGGCTCCCAAATGTATACGGGGGTGTGCTAGAGTGCTAGAGTGAAGTCACAGGGATGTAGTGGAATATTTTCAATTTTCTTAGGAAGCACAATAACATCTGTTGGACCTTGCATGTTGTTTGGCCATAACTACTTTAATAAATGAAAATGTTAGCCTATATTTTGGTTTAGAGTCCTGTAAAAAAAATTACTGAGTTGTTAAGCATATTGTGAATGAGAAAGCTTGGGAAGCTCCATGATAAACACCCATTTCATAAAAGCCATATAGTGTCAGTGTCTGGCATATATGTGAGTTATTTTGTGTGTGTGGTTTAGTTACTTCATAATCTCTGATGTGCTTTTTTTTTTTTTTTTTTTTTTGAGACAGAGTCTCGCTCTGTCACCCAGGCTGGAGTGCAGTGGCGCGATCTCAGCTCACTGCAAGCTCCGTCTCCCGGGTTCACGCCATTCTCCTGCCTCAGCCTCCCAAGTAGCTGGGACTACAGGTGCCCACCACCACATCTGGCTAATTTTTTGTATTTTTAGTAGAGACGGGGTTTCAACGTGTTAGCCAGGACGGTCTCGATCTCCTGACCTCGTGATCCACTCGCCTCAGCCTCCCAAAGTGCTGGGATTGCAGGCGTAAGCCACTGCACCTGGCCGATGTGCATTTTTTTTATGTAAAGGATCTTAGAACCCATCTCAGGAAATGACATTTCCAGAAGAAGTATTGGAACAAGTTTGTAGCACCGTCAAACATATGCATGACTTGATGGATGGCCGCCCCCATCCTCACTACTCTCCTCCACAAACACACAGAGAGATCCTATAGGCTAAGTGCTCTTCATGTATTAACTCACTTAGTATCTGCCACATCTCTAGAGAGGACATTTCAACAGTGTGTTATAGATGAAGAAACAGCTTGAAAAGGTTTTGGGACCCCAGTCCCTTGTATACCCACATACCCTCCACGTGGTCTGCTAAGGAACTCAAGAGCTGCAGCATAGAGAATCCTAAAGTATTGATGTAATCCTGTGTATTTCTTAATTTACCAATATATTTTTAAAGCCTCATTGTGATCCTTTTTTAATTATTTGAGGAAAAATGGTTGGTGAGGTTGAATGGAGCTTGCCTGTAATGATTCTTGAATTCATAATAGCATGATCCTGTTTTCCTTCATCCAATACTTGGCTCTACCAAAATCTGTGTGCTGAAGAACCAAACGTATTTATATATACAAAAAAAACCCCAGTTTTTGTAAGTGCAAAATGTTACACGGATTTTTTTAAATATATAAAACATAAAAAGAGGGATAAGGTGCCCATATAAAACATTCAATCTCCTTTTTTCAAAGGAAAGTAATGAATTCATGATGTGGTAAGTTGCCTTCGTTTCCATAAGACATATGGTTTCATAAACACAATTGGTGAAGCAAAGATGCTTGTTCAAAGGTTTCAGCCATGCAGCTTTTCAGTGCCATAATGACTGGTTGATAATGAGAGACAGAATTTGCCAGGACTTGAATCCTCCTGAGTTTTGTGATATCAGCAAAGGAAGTCAATGGGAGGATGGCCTGGGATGGCCCCTGCTGTGCCTAAGTGCCTGTCATTCTCCCTCTCTAGGTACTCTGTTCTCCAGCTGTACTTAACCACCTGCAGTTATTCATACCAACATTCGCTCTTAGGTCTCTCTGCTTTTGTTGTTCTTTTTGTTCAGAGTCAGTGCTGTCCAAGAGAACTTTCTATGATGTTAGAAATGTTCTATATTTGCATGGTCCGATACAATAAACACTAGCCACATGTGGTTATTGAGTGCTTGGAATGTGGCTAGTGCAAATGAGAAACTAAAATTTGTATTTTATTTGATTTTAATTAATTTAAATATGCACAGTGGCTAGTAGCTATGGTACTGGACAGCAGAGCTCAGATGTTTTCCATTTCCTTGCCTTTCTCCCCAACCTCTAGATCCTTACTGCCAGCTCACCTCCTACTCATTCTTAAAGACTTAAGAGTCAGTCTTTTGGGAAGCTTTCCCTAGCCTTACTGCACCTTCTCCCTCTAAAGCCACATGCAGCATTTTATGGCTCCATCTTTGCAATTGTAATAATATTTTTCCTTGATTCCAGCAGCACTGTGATAAAGGTTTTATCTAGCAGACTGAAAGTCCCATGAGGTTTTTGGACTGTGTCTTTGGATCCCCAAGTATCCAATGCACTACACTGTAGCTGATCAGTACCTTCTTGTTGAATGAATGTGATTGGAATTGGTGAGCCTTGCAGTTGTAAGATTCTATGACTAAGTAGGAGGGAGATTGTGATACGTTGTACTGATACCATCAATGAATAAAAAAAATAAATTGACTACCTGAAAGGGAACTGCTGACCCACCCAGAGAGTTGAATATCATTGGATGGCACCCTTTAAAGTGGTCATAATGGAGGTTACAGTTTTTCTTAATATTGTAGAGGAGCTTAACATAGCTCTCTGCCGGGCGCGGTGGCTCACGCCTGTAATCCCAGCACTTTGGGAGGCCAAGGCAGGCGGATCACGAGGTCAGGAGATCGAGACCATTCCGGCTAACATGGTGAAACCCCGTCTCTACTAAAAATACAAAAAATTAGCCGGGCGTGGTGGCAGGCGCCTGTGGTCCCAGTTACTGCGGAGGCTGAGGCAGGAGAATGGCGTGAACCCAGGAGGCGCAGGTTGCAGTGAGCCGAGATCACGCCACTGCACTCCAGCATGGGTGACAGAGCCAGACTCTGTCTCAAAAACAAACAAAAAAACATAGCTCTCTGCATTACTATGTCCAGTTCTTTGCTCATTGTTGTCAATAGTGATCTAATTTTAAAATAAGGTTTGTAAGCTTTACATATGAAAGCAAATGTTCCAGGAGGTGGCAAACCAATATTTCAGATTGGGAGAAACTGAAGAAACTACCTGAAGTTACTGCCTTCACAAGTTTCCTTGGGTATCCCAAGCTGCTTACTACCTTTCCTTCTCTCTGGAAGTGAGAATTGAACAGGCTGGTCATTTTTCTTAGGCAAGGCCAAAAACGTACAAAAGAGTAGTTTGCGTGCAGTTTTACACCATTTCCCAAGGCCATCCAGGCCCGTTTTTCTTTTCTACTTGATCATGACAATGTAAGCCATTTTCTTTACTTGTTTTCTTTTTGTTTGTTTTCCTTAGAATATTTAGAGATACTAAGTCTTTGATCCTTTTATCCTAAAGATTTACATCTAGTCCTTTAGTACCAATATGGATTTCTAAATCCAGTGCAAAAATAGTGACAAAGCCCATTTTCAATAGTAAACAAAAATATTTTTCTAAAACAAAAGAATGATAGCCAATAATCATAAAAGTCGTTCCTTCTTTATCAGGTTGGGCACCTCACTCATTTTGCTTCACGTCGGGGAGTAGGGGAAAGGAAATTTTCATGCCTTAGAAGTTTAATATGTGGTTCATTAGTATGTGAGGCACACGTTCAAACAGCATGCCACAATACTTAGCATTTGGTAAGATGTTCTTATGCTAAACTAATAGGTTTGGACTCCTGACACTCAATTAAAATCATGTATATTTAGTTTATAATTAGCAAGTTTTAAGTTGCCTTTTTTTCCTAAAAAATATTATATCCAGACATTGTGAAAGTCTTTCAAATGGTTTTGTTTAGTAAAAAGGGTTTTTGGTTAAAAATGTTAACGTTCAAATTAGTCACACAGCAAGTGGATGACAAAAGATAAAACAGCAATCTTGTTCAAGGAACAAACAGTTTCAAGTTAACCAGGCTGAGCAAGACACACTTGAATGGACTTGACAATTGATTCTGAACTTCCAAGTAGAGTTCCAGGGACATAAAACCGACACTGTCATTGGCACTCTGAGTCATTCAGGCACACAGGAGAAAAACTGGCTCAGCAGCATGTCCCATGTGACTCAGCCTGGTGGTAGGTTTTAGTCAATGAGGAGGTCATTCTTCCATTGGAAATGTCAGCAATGGAAAAATCTGCTTCTAATGGTATCAGTTAAACAGTAATCTAATTTCACTGATTTTTCACTATATATTTTTCCAACTCGCACAAGTCGGATCTACTCCTTTAACTTTCAAAACCTTTTCGTGGCCTACCACCAACTATGTATTGAGTAGACCAATTCATTCATTCATTTATTCATTCAGCAAATAATAACTGATCATTTCCTGTCAGCCTGGCACTATTTCAGGTACTGTGCTAAATCAATAATTAAAATTAAGTCCCTGCCTTCATGGAGCTTACATTTCAGTGGGGCAGATGGCAATAAACAAACAACAAACACTTATAGCATGTCTAGTGTTGACATCTGCTAAGAAGAAAAATAAAGTGAGTTAAAAGGATAGAGAGAAATTGGGGGTGATGTCTTCGTCCATTTAGTGTTGCTATAAGGGAATAGCCAAGGTTGGGTAAAATAAAAAGAAAAAAAGATTTATTTGGCTCATGATTCTGCAGGCTGTATGAGAAGCACGGCACCAGCATCTTTTTCTGGTGGGGACTTCAGGCTGCTTCCACTCACGGTAGAAGGTGAAGGAGAGCCAGCATGTGCGGAGATCACATGGTGAGAGTGGAAGCAAGAGAGAGAGGAGGGAGGTGCCAGGCTATTCTTAATATCAGTTCTCCAGGGAACTTACAGAGTGAGAACTCACTCACTACAGTGAGGATGGCACCAAGTCATTCATGAGGGATCCACCCTCATGACTCAAATGCCTCACTATAGGCCCAACATTGGGGATCAAATTTTATGAGGTTTGGGGTACAAACATACGAAGTGTAGCAGCTGATTTTGTATTTAGGATGGTCAGGGAAAGTCTTCCTAATAAGGTGATGTTTGAGCAGAGGCCCAAGGGAGAAAGAGTACAAGTCAAATGGGATTATCTAAGGGAAGACTTTTCTAGGCAGGGGGAACAGCAAATGCAAAAAGCCTGTAACGAAGGGAGGGCTTAGAGTATTTGAGAAACAGAAAGGAGATCAGGGAGATCAGAAGCAGATGTGGGGCTAGGGAAATAGACTGGAAGCAGAGAAATTGGGGGGCTGTTACAATGGCCAAGTGGAGACAACAAAGTGGGCAAGGAGGGAACAACTGTGAGAAATTGATTTTGCAGAGGTGGCCAGAGCCAGATCATTTGCTCTGAGTGAAAAAGAAAGCCCACTGAACGTTTTTGAACAGAGGATTGATCTGACTTGCTTTAACACTTCTGTCTGGCTGCCGCAAGAGAAGAGGTTGTTGGGGCAAAGATAGGAGCAGAGAATACAGTTGGGAAGCTAAAGTAAGGCCTAGAGACTTTGATGGTCTGGACAAGGGTGATAGAGGTAAGAGATGAGAAGTGACTGGATTCTGGGTTTAGCTTCAAGGTGAGACCTTCAGGATTTGCTGAAGGATTTGATATAAGACGTACGACATGGTAAAGTCAAGGACCATTTGAAGACTTTGGCCTGAGCAACTGGAAAGATAGTGGTAGAACTGCCATTTGCTGAGATGAATGAGACTGAAGGAAGTGAAAGCTTTCTCTTATTTTGGGTAAGAGTAATGTGCTCTTACCCACATCGAATGTGCAGTTGTGAACATTTTAAGTCTGGAGCTTCTATTAGATGACCAAATGAAGACATCCATTTGGAAAACAGACACATAAATCTGGATGGTAGCAGTGTGGCCAATATTGGAGATATAAATTGGAAGCCATAAGTTATAGACAGGTATATAAAGCCATGGGACTAGAAGATGTCACTGAGGGGGTGAATACAGATGGAAGAGAAGGGGCCTGGGGACTGAACTCTAGGAAGAATGACAAAGTGGCCAGGGAGGTGAGAGGAGACCAAAGAGAAGGTGCCCTAACAAAGTGAGGAAGGCCAAGAAAGAAGGGATTGGGCTTGTCCAGTGCTGCTGAGAGATAAGTCAGAAGAAGGCAGAAGAGTGAACGTTAGCTTTGGCATATGGGAGGCCACTGCTGACTGTGATGAGAGGTTTGTAATGAATGGTGCTGATGAGAGCCTGGTGAAAATGGGCTGAAGAATATGGGAGGGGAGTAAATGGAGTCACTGTACATAGAAGATTGTTTTAAGAAATTTTCCTGTGAAGGGGAGCAAAGGAATATGGCAGTGAGCTGCAGAGGTACGTGGCAGTCAAGGAAAGTCGTCATACTGGCACAATCCAATGCTTATGCCAAATGGACACTGATCTTTTAGAGAAAGATCATATTTGCAGTTGAGAACAATGTTCACAGTGCTCTTTGAAAGAGGAAGGTGGTTGGAGAAAGTATCTTCATGAATGACATAGTTACTACTTTTTATTTGTTCCTACTATTTTTGTTTGAACAATTTAACCATTATTTTACTTTGCCTTTTATAATGTAACAGCAGCATACATTGAAAAATGCTTACTGTGCACAGGAAATGTGCTAGTTTATTTTACTTGATTTATTTTATAGTGTTATAGAGTACCAATTTTTGCTTTTCTACTTCACTGAGGCCAGAAGAGATTATTTGTTGTATCCAGGATCCCACAACTGAGATTTGAACTCAGATGATTTTGACCATAGGATTTGAACTCTTGACAACTATATGCTTATTTCCACCTCTCTTGGTACCTGCATTAAGATGAAACTTGAACCTTTTGTGTATTACTTACACATTATTTGTCCATATTTTTATATGCCTTTAGCCGATCCTGTTTCTAAGGCCACCTCTTCTTGGTGGCTTGCTCATGTCGTAGATCATGTGTTCCCTGGCTTATCTCAAGGGAAAGGTACAACAAGCTGAAGAATGTGACAGATGCTTCCAAAGCTCCCAGTAATCCCCAACAAACCTGGATTATTCAAAAGATTCATTACAGAAATAAAAGAATATAGTGAGGCGGAGGGGAGGCGGGGTGGTGAAGTACATTGTGTTTTCCAGAAGAAAATCCAAGAGACAAAATATACTAACTGGTTTTCTCTATGCACCAATGAAATAAGAGATTGAAAAAATATATAAACTGGGCATGGTGGCTCATGCCTGTAATCCCAGCACTTTGGGAGGCTGAGGCAGATGGATCACCTGAGGTTAGGAGTTCAAAACCAGCCTGGCCAACATGGCAAAACCCTGTCTCTACTATAAATACAAAAATTAGCCAGGCGTGCTGGCAAGTACCTGTAATCCCAGCTACTCAGGAGCCTGAGACATGAGAATTGCTTGAATCCGGGAGGCAGAGGTTGCAGTGAGCCAAGGTTGCACCATTGCACTCCAACCCTCCAACCTGGGAGATAGAGCAAGACTCTATCTCAAAAAAAAAAAAAAAATACATGTGTGTATATATATATATACACACACACACACACACACACACATATATATGTAGAGAGAGAGAGAGACAGAGAGAGAGAATATAAGGAAATTAGCAATAATATATCAAAACATGATATAGTGTTAAAAATGTCTTGCTTATAGGAAAAAGAAGATATCCTTCATTCTATTTAGTCAGTAAAATTTTTCCATCTTTGGAAGGAAATTGAAGACACAACAAAGTAAAGAAATTGGTTAAGTTAAATTCAGGTGTTCTTTTGGGTTCACCAAATACAGAAAAGAGGTAGAAACAGGGATAACCCCACTTCACTTCAACCACGACTGCATGTCTTGCAAAGTATCTGATCCTTAGAACTTTACCTTTGCTGTGAGTTAACTGGATCCCTCTTAAAGATGTGATTAATAGTAAAGACTTGTCTGTGTACATTTCATTTATAAGGGAAGAAGGAATAAAAGAGTTGAAAATAGAGGATATCGGACTTGCCTTGATTTCTTTCACTCTTGCTTATGAGATTATGTAAGTCTAAGTTAAAGTTTTAGTTTAAAGTCACCTCCAAATTATAGAAGATAAACAATTTGAGTCTCTTGATTGGAAAGTATTAGAGCAGGGCACAATGATTTATAATCTGATAAAGAGAGAAAAATGTGTTACTACTGTCTGCTCAGATGTTTCAGGTTTGGATTGCTCGGTGGTATCACAGATATTTACAGGTTAATCATTTGGATTAAATACCCTATCCTCGTCCCAGTAACTCTTTAGGTCTTGTTTTGACTATGACATTTCTTTTTTTTTTTTTTTTAACTTGAGACTTGGCAGCTGATAATCTTCAGATTCTAAAACTTCTGTATCTCACTTCTTTGAAATTGCCAGTATTCTTGTGTGATCTCTTCCCCTCTTCACTAAGAGGAAGCAGATACAAGATATCTTCAATTTCTTGTTCATAATAGCTAGCACCTTCCCTCCATCCCACCAAAAACCACATATGTCCTTAACTACTGCTACTGCAACATCCTTTCCATCTACAATCAAGGATGACCTACATCAACTTTTTTTTATTTGATAGAAGCAGTAAAGGATTTATGGATTTCTCAAGCACCTATATAATGATATACTTAAAACCAAGCTCCTAAATCCTGTGAACTTCCATGACTAAGTGGCCTAGCTGCACAGGCCTAGGACAGTTGTACGCTGGAAATGGAATTATATAGGCTAGATTCACTTTTTGTTTTCCATTTTGCTTTCTAAAAGCAAACACAAAAATACAAATGTAAGGAAATGGCAAATGGGGACTTTGCCACAAGAGAGACACCTGTAAATTGGTGTGGTCAATAGTGAATGTATGGGTAGTAGGCAGTTGGGCCCTAGAGAGGATCATTCTGCTTTCAGCGGAAGAATATCTGAGTCCAGTCATCCACCTCACCGTTTGTTTGCAATTGTATTTCTGGAGTAAGTGATGTTTGGGATTGGTTTTGCATGAGTAGAAATGTTGTGTTCTGGTAAGAATTGGGAGCTTGTGTCTGGAATCAGTAAACTTTGCAAGTGAGGGAAACAGGGACACTGAAGCATTGCTACCTGTGCAGATCACCAGAAGATGTAGATGCAGAAGGTAATGTGCAAGTGGACTACAAATTAAACTTTTTGTTTTTGTCAAAGGTCGTAGAAAACCACAGTGAAGGGAATGCTGATTTGGGGGAGAGTTATTTTGTGTTACTAGAACTCTTTTATATGATGGATGAAGTAGTTTTCTGCTACTCAAATATAATAACTCAGCATCCCTAAATTTCCATGCCCTTTCTCAAAGGGTCTGCTCTAACAGGTCTGTCTGAGCAGCACATATGTCCTTTCCTTCTGAACCAATAAGATGTTTGGATCCTGGAATATGGAACTGAAACCCAGAGAATGCCCTCAGTCCCAGATGGGTAAATGTCAGGGCAATGGGGTGGCTATATCAGAATTCAGTTGTGTGTATGTGGAGATACTGGGCAGGAAAAGTTAGCTGAAGTTGGAGAGAGAGAGAAACAGAGAGAATGAAAGCAAAAGGGAATCGAAATGAGGAATAGAGAAAACTGGGCCAGCCTGAGAAGGAACCAGACTACTCTATGAGCAGTAAAAAATAATGAGTAAAGTGAGGTGGCAGATAATGAAGTCTTTCACGTATAGTCCCTCATAAAATTGGCAAATTCAGGATGGATTATGCTTGCATTAAAGTGAACAGCATTGACTTTGTGAATGCAGACCTATTTTTGAAGAGTACAATGTGCGGATGCATCACAATTTGTCTTTGAAGATTTATACCTTTTTTTTTTTTTGAATGATTTAAAACTTGTCTGCAAATTCTTTGACCCTCTCCCTTGGAGAAGCAAGACTTGGGTTCCACCTGCTGAAATCAGAATGTGCTTGGGACTGCTTTAACCAACAAAGCATGGTGGAAGTGATTCTGTGTGACTCCTAAGGCTTGGATATAAAAGGTCTTGCATCTTCTGACTGGTTCTTCTAGGATGCTCACTTTGAGGAAGACAGTTGCCATGAAATAAGTCTGTCTATTCTGAGACTGCCACGCTGGAGAGGCCACGTGTAGATTCTCTAATTGACAGCTCCAGCTGAACTTTCAGCCAACAGCCAACGTCAACTCCAGCCACATGAATGAGCTGTCTTGGATGTCCAGTCTTCAGATCACAGCAGCCCCAGCCAACATCTGTCCATAACCACATGAGAAATCCCAAGCAAGAACTCTCCAGCCACGCTTCTCAAATTCCTGACCCATAAAACCATGAACAAGAAAGAAGCAATGGCTGCTGACCATGCAACCAACAGTGTCTACCTCAGATTGCTTGACTAAAGAGAATGTCTCCTTCTTTCTATCACCAAAGATGGTCTAATAGGCAAATTTCTTCTTCTTTGTGCTAGAGACTTGGCTGGATGTAACATTAGCTAAGATGGTCAAGGGTATTTTTTTTTTTTTTTTTTTTTTTTTGTGGCTGTCTCTGTGTGGATTAGCTAACACCTCTCATTTCTGTGCCACCAATTGAACTCTGAATTCCCATTTGTCTTTCTACAAGTTTATGACATGAATCACAGTGTTTGTGTGGGGGCAGGGTGGGAGAACTGGTGAGAGTGCATATGGGCCAGTGCAAGTCATCACCGCAACTGGGAAGACTCAGACAAATGCTTCATGACAGTGCTGGGAACAGTCAGAGGAAAGGAGGCAGAGGAACAGAGAAAAGGGAGTAATGGAGGCTTGGCTGATTGTGTGCCAACCACCTGGATCTTCAGGGGAAGTGGGAATTCCAAAGCCTTTCAGATTTAAACACACGACTTCGTCGAGACAATCGTTTTATTGGTGCCCAGGTGAATCAGATCGTAGCTCCAGGCATGCTATTTCATGAACTTTTTCTGATTCATGGAATCAATTATGTTGCCTTTCAATGTACCATTTGAGAGTTTAATGTTAAATTGACTGCCATCTAGATCCAGTCAAAATGAAACAATTTATATCAGAAAGATATCATCCAAAAAGTATGCTCTCTATTCATTCTTCTAGATTTAGGCTCCCACATGCACAAGTCTTCAGGGGCCAGGCCAATATGGCAATTGCAGGAAGCCTCCTGACAGAGACCATGATGCATAAATGACCCTTCTCAGGAGTCAGTGGCTGCTCAAGGCCAGCCAAAGGCTATGCAGAAAGTGATTTCAATTTGCCAAAAA
>NW_012105377.1:812540-814777 GCF_000951045.1 Mandrillus leucophaeus
ACACACACACACACACACATACACATAGGCAGTCTTTTTTATTATTATAGTTTAAGTTCTGGGATACATGTGCAGAACATGCAGGTTTGTTACATAGGTATACACTGGCCATCATGATTTGCTGCACCCATCTACACTAGGTGTTTCTCTACACTAGGTATTTCTACACTAGGTATTTCATCTACACTAGGTATTTCTCCTAATGCTATCCCTCCCCTAGTCCCCCACCCCACAACAGGCACTGGTGTGTGATGTTCCCCTCCCTGTGTCCATGTGTTCTCATTGTTCAACTCCCACTTATGAGTGAGAACATGTGGTGTTTATTTTTCTGTTCCTGTGTTGGTTTGGTGAGAATGATGTTTTCCAGCTTCACTCAGGCTTCAGAAGGCAGGTAATAACAAACTCCTCCAAGCTAAAGGAGCATGTTCTAACCCAATGCAAGGAAGCTAAGAACCTTGATAAAAGGTTACAGGAACTGCGAACTAGAATAACCAGTTTAGAGAAGAACATAAATGACCTGGTGGAGCTGAAAAACACAGCCCAAGAACTTTGTGAAGCATACGCAAGTATCAATAGCCGAATTGATCAAATGGAAGAAAGGATATCAGAGATTGAAGATCAACTTAATGAAATAAAACGTGAAGACAAGATTAGAGAAAAGAGAATGAAAAGGAAAATGCAGTCTTTTAAATGAAACTTGAAAGCTGGATTCTTATGTAAAATCTGAATCTTAAATATTGACAATGGATTAAAATTTTTATGAAACACCTTGTGTGTCAAATCCAGCCTGCAGCAGTCTGTTTGCAGCCAGTTTGAATCCTTTTTGGATTCTTTAAATTTTATTCCTGCATCAAGAGAGCTTACTAGGAAAAACAATATACCAAGACTATATAGCTTGACTCCTTATAGAAATATTCATTGAACTTTGTTTTAATTTGATGTCCTTGACTTCTATCAAAGTCCATTTTGCTATGAAACATTCTTATATGAAGACATACATGGAAATGTTTACTGGAAGTGAGTAGGGAAAAGAACTCTGTCTTTCCAGACGAACTCGTGTTCTTCCTTTCATCAGATAATTAAAACTGTGTAACTCATTATGTTTACTCATTTGGCTTAACTTCTAAGAAGCTCAGAGTTAAATATAGTGCCCAAACAAACATATTCCATGTTTCTGGTTCTGTAAACTTTTACTTTTCTTTAATACCAAATGGTTTCTAGGTTTCCTGCAATATGTATGTAACTTACCTGTTTTTCACATTGGAAGGTCTAATCCTTTTTGGGACACGTGTGGGATATGTGTATGACACATTAATGTACACAGACATATTTTATTTAAGAAACCACATTTTATATCACATACAACATATTTGTGAGTCCAATACCCTCTTTCCTATTTCATAGTACTCATCTATCTCACTTTTAAAAAAATGAATGCAATAAAATATTAAAGGGGAATTTTTTTGCCAAGTTCTATCTGGCTGTCTGGCTACTTAGTTACCTTAGAGATATTATTTTGGATATATTGAACTCCTGGCCTCAAGCAATGCCCCTGCCTTGGCCTCCCAAAGTGCTGGGATTACAGGCATGAGCCACCATGCCCAGCCTAGAAATATTCTTTTAGACATCTAAGGTGTGCTTTAAGAAAAGGTTTTCCCATACCTCAAACATTATAAAATTGCAGATTTATAATTTCAGAAAAATTTATAATTTTATCACCCAGTGATTACTACCATGAACAAATTTTATTTCCTCCCATATCTTATCTCTCTATATATTTACTATAAATTTAGATATACATGCTGTTTTTATTATATATGTGTACATTTATATATCACATAATATTTTAAATAAAATTTATAACTAGATGTTTCTTCTTACTGTTACATTGAAGATTTTCTCATTATAACATTAAGAAACAATTTTATATATTTTTATAATATTCAGTTATGTGAGTATACTTTAATTAATTTAGCCCTTCATGAGAGAATGTAAACCAGAAGAAAAAAAAACCCAAAAACAGAAAAACAAAAATTAACATAGCCCATAGTATTAGACATTTGAGTTATTTGCCATTTTTCAACATTTAATCAATGCGACTCTGAATGTAAATATTTGTGTACCTCTCCCAATTTTTCCTGGAATAAATTCCTAGCAGTAGACTTATGGGAGTCAAAGCGCATATCTTTAAAAAATATATTGGCAAATTACTTTCCCTAATGGTTTTTTTACTGGAA
>NW_012105377.1:814827-862078 GCF_000951045.1 Mandrillus leucophaeus
CCCAAAAACAGAAAAACAAAAATTAACATAGCCCATAGTATTAGACATTTGAGTTATTTGCCATTTTTCAACATTTAATCAATGCGACTCTGAATGTAAATATTTGTGTACCTCTCCCAATTTTTCCTGGAATAAATTCCTAGCAGTAGACTTATGGGAGTCAAAGCGCATATCTTTAAAAAATATATTGGCAAATTACTTTCCCTAATGGTTTTTTTACTGGAATCAGTACATGTGTGCCTGCCTCCTGACACCAGTCAAAGAAGACATATCACATAAAAATCTTTTGTTCATGCAGTACATTTAAAAAAAGGTCCTTATTATTTTATATTGCACCTCTTTGATTATAAATGAGGTCAGGGCCTTGTTTGTTTTGTTTGAGTCTTCACATTTGTATTTCTTCTTGTACAAACTATATTTGGACTCTTTTGCCCATTTTTTAAATTGCAGTGTTAGGTTTTTTTTAATGCCTTAAAAAAAAAATGACATGTGGACTAGACATTATTCTGTGACTGTTATACTTCTTTGGAATATCTGAAAAATCTCAAACTTTGTACCAAATGTTTCCAGACTAAACTCTACCAGCCTCTTCCACCCAATTACATACAAATCTGTAGTTTATTGAAAGGGAAATTATGCTGCTTTGTAACTCTCACTGTTGCTTGCCAAAGTTCAGTTCCATAAATTGGTAGACACTGACATGAGATCCACACTTTTTTTTCTCACCCCCCTCTGAGACAATAAGAACTTTGATTTCCCTACCAAGTAGAGCTGAATGCTGCTTCGTGTAAGAAATCTCATCCCCATCAACTCAGTTTTCCAAGTGGGACTTTCCTGATGGAGCTTTCTTGAGTCTTACTCATTCTTTTCTTTCCTGGCCACCCCACCCCCTTCCTCTAGTAAGTTAGAGTTCTCTTTCCAGAAATATCAATCAAGCGGGTATAATTTTTCAGTGCTTCCTACTCCAGTGACGTAAAACACCCACAGAAATTTTCTGCTAATCCTGAGAAGAACAAACAACAGTATGCCAGCAATGCTCTTGAGGCCAGATCATGCAAGTCAAAACGCACACACGCCAGGAAGAAGACCGTGGTTGTGGGACGCGTGTTCTTGGGGAGCAATGAGGCAGCTTTTGCTTTTCTTTGGATAGGCTCAAGCCTCATATATGTCATTATTTAAAGAAATCAAAGATACTTTGTTTGATTGGGGAGGGCCGGAATTTGTGTCTCAAAATAGCTACAGTTTTCTGAGAATTTATCATTCCAAAGAAGCAATTTGTGCAAGCTACAGTAGTAAAACAGGGTACAGTTTTCTTTCAACTTCATTATGTGCATGTTAGCTTTTGTTATTGTATTTACATAAGCCATTTCCTTTGAAACACTGTCTATTTGGCAAAAGTGGGAAAAGCAAAACATATTTAGGTCTCTTTGCTGTCTCTCTTTAGCTCTAAGAGTGACATGCAGGGGCACAGAGTTTGCCATAGCCTTTTCTGGTCTAGCCTTCACTGCTGCAGCATGGCCAAGGGTTCTGGACTGAAGACCCCAATAGGCAAATTCTCAGAGGGCTTCCTGGCCTCATGGAGGTCTTGTGAAGGACCTTACTTTATTGAGTTGTGTCCTGAAAGCTATCAGAAAGACTGCAAAAGAGTAAAATGAACATGAGTTTATTTCAAAGAATAAATGAATCCACCCACTCCCCCTGATTCCATGAATACTGAGGGGTGCAACCTACCGTAGCCACAACCTATACTTACTTTCCATCTCCCAGAGCTAAGGGGCTCCCAGAAACATATATCCTAGGTACTTGATCCAAGGCATGCCTCTCAAAAATTCAAGATAGAGGCAGGAAGAAACCATTCTGGTTATTCTGGTTAAGGAGGGGCCAGAGTTCCCTGAAATAACCTGATTGTAGGCTGCTCACAGCATGAGTGAGCCATCACTGAATGTGGACCTGGAAGAGGAAGGTGAGGGCAGGGAACCAGGGAGTACATTCAGGAGGTCTTCTCTGAGCCACCCATATTGAGGTTTGTTATTTCTACTGGGCATCTGTTGGTTTGGACTCTTGGTTGAAGGTGACCAAACCAAAAAAGACAAAGCAAAACACTCAAATGAGCTTAAGCAATAAAAGTAATTACTTAGTTCATATAACTAAACAGTCCAAAAGTAGAACTAGCTTCTGACACGGCTAGAATCAAAAGCTTAAACATCATTCATTTTTGGCTCCATCCTTTTTAAAAGTCTTTCTCCCTTGGTGAGTATGAGGGCGAGAGGCTGCTTAAGCTTCCCAGTTTCACAACCTCAGGAGGAGGACAGCTTCTTCCTCCCAGAGAGAAAGATGAGGAGGACTGGGGAGAACTGAGGCTTGGCCCAACTCAGATCAGCTGTCTGTCTATCCTTTAACCAAATGGAGGAGACCTACATCCTACATAACAAGTACATTCCTAAGTAGGGGAGTAGGGTCCCCCTAGGAATGAGAGGTTTCTATTGTCACAGATTCTATATCACACACCAGGGCTTGTCGGGTGGTGGGGGGTGAGGGGAGGGAGAGCATTAGGACAAACACCTAATGCATGCAGGGCTTAAAACCTAGATGACAGGTTGATAGGTGCAGCGAACCACCATGGCACATGTATACCTGTGTAACAAACCTGCACATTCTGAACATGTATCCCAGAACTTAAAGTAAAATAGAAAAAGAAAAAAAAGAGAAGATTCTGTTGCTAGAAGAACCAAAGCTATTACAATCTGCTTATTGATGGTGTGGTGGCAGAAACACTAGGCTTATCGTCAGAAAACCTGTCTCCGCTCTGCCTCTGTTTTGCTGTTACCTCGGGCAAGACAGTTCTCTAAGCCCCAGACTCCTTAGCTTTCCGATGAAGACAAGAATAAGCACGTGATCATTTCACTGCGACCACTGTGTGAAGGATACAGAAACAATGCAAATATAAGGAGTTATTATTAATATCATGATCTCTTTCCGGTCCCTGGACCTGGCTATTGCCAGATCATCTGTTTACTTGTTCCTAGGACACAATGTAATTTGCAAGGTTCTAAAAGGGAAGGTGATTGCTCAAGGTTCAAATTAAAGAGCTGCCTTCAACCTCCCCAGGTGTGCAGGCAGGACATCTGCCTCCCACCTGCTTCACTCAAGTGACGCAAAGAAGAGTGTGTTGGTTTCGGCTTCCTAATCGTGATGATGGGGACTTTGAGAAGCGTCTCTGCCATGCAGCTTCACTCTGAAGTGTTGGGCTTCTATTCGTGGACTCTTTTGAAAGCTGTCTTTAACTCCTGAACACCAAAGCACTTGAAACATTCATTTTTATAATCTCTAAAAATGGAATAGGATGACTGGCACTTGTCCTAAAGCCCCAGCCACACCTGCTGTTTATCCTGCATTCATGCGGTGATGACTCTCCCCTAGAGTTCATGGCATTTCCTTTGACACATCAAAGTGAAACTCCTAGAAGACAGAAACAACATGTCTATTGTTAGAGGAGGAGTAAATACTCCATTTCAAGGTGAAAACCACACCACCATGTTGATTTTTTTTTGAAGTCCTAATACCTTAGTTGGCTAGATTTCAGGGTTAGGAACCAGTGAATGGGCATTGGTGAAAGTGCAAGCTGTTGTTCTGGTAAAGTCATCCCCTTAGAAAAGAACATTATAAAAATATTTCAAAGAGGACTTGAATTCACAAAATCTTTCCCAAAGGAATATCTTGTCTCCACATCCAACTGGTCACTAGGTTTCCTGAACCCTGGATTTTCCACCAAGTGTAATCTCTTCTTTTTCCTCCCTATAGCCTTAGTTCTAGGACATTCATTTTCCATCTGGACCTTACCTCCTAACTCATTTCTAGTGCCTTCTCTTTTCCAGTCTGTCTTCTCTCCAAACTTCCTTCCTCTCAACCTTATCCAAGTAAATGCACATCTGAGTTAGGATGATATATACTTGGGAACTTTTTTTTTTTTTTTGAGACAGGGTCTTACTCTGTTGTCCAAGCTGTATTGCTACGGTGTGATCTCAGCTCACTGTAGCCTCCGCCTCCTGGGCTCAAGCAATCCTCCCATCTCAGCCTCTGGAGTGGCTGGGACTATAGGCACGCACCTTCATACCTGGCTAATTTTTGTATTTTTTGCAGAGATGGTGTTTTGCCAGGTTGCCCAGGCATTAACCTCTCTCTGCCTTAGTTTTCTACGTACTTAGTTAACTAGTACTTAGTTCAAAGGATTATGTGAGAATTCAGTTAATATATGTAAAAGGCTTAGAATAGTGTTTGGTCTATAGGAAGACCTATAGATGCATGAGTGTTACCTATTATCACCTGATCCTGTTCCTGGCAGGCTGCTACTTAAAACTCCCACCACCTTCTGGTCAAGGCAGATGTAGCTTATGTACATGGCAGGCATCTCCTCAAGGCCTGGCGCTGCAGCCTCTTCTCTCACCCCCACCCCCAGGCACTCTGGCCTCTAGTGTCCAACTACATGTCCCACCCATGTGGTTTCTTCTACCTTCCCTCCATCCCCATTCGGAACTCCTTACAATTCTTCAGGGCTGTGCACTGGTGATGCCTCCTCTGAACTCCTCTAGGGAAGACAAGGATGTCTTTTTTGGTGCTTTCTTCATTGAGTATAACTATTGTTTATTGGATGTCTAGAATAAGCCTGGGACCTTATATGCAGCATGTCATTTAATTCTCACAACAGAAACATCATTCCTTTTGTACAGATGAGAAAACTGAGGCTTACAGAGCTGCCATTACTAGTCTGAGAAAGCAGTGGTACCAGGATTAAAACTCTGGTCTGATTCTGGACTCCATGGTCATTTGACTACGCGCTATGCTGCTTTCCCTTTTGGCTGCTAGTTTTTGTGTCCTCTCTCCTCTGAATCTCTGAGCTGCCTCCATGCCACAAACAACATCCTTGAGAGCTCGCTCCCTGCTCATGGAGGAGTCTGTGTCCCAATGAAAGTGCCTGTGCACTATACTTCCTTGACTCGGTAAATCCTCCCTACACTCCTCCACCCCCACAGTGAGCAGGTGCGCTCATTTCTGTCCTTCCATTTCTGAATCACCAGCTGAATTTTTCTTCTGTGTTGAAGACTCTTCTACCTGCCTTCTAACTTTGATTCTCTGAAGGTCACGGTCTTTTGGTTCATGTATGGGAGTAGAGAGTTACCCTGGCTGAAGTATCAAGTACATCCTACCTCAACTGGTTCTCTGGGTACCACCCTGCAGCTCTGGCTGGTGTCTCTCCCTCCCTAAAAGGGAGAAGGGAATTGATGGCAGACTGCTTGCAGGCAGGGATTGCGCCACGGATGCAGAGTGTGTAGCCCAATATCTGGCACACAGTAAACACTCAATAAATATGGCTGAGAAAATAGGTGATTGGAAGAAGCAATGGTAACCAGTAAATACTGTACATTAGATGGAAATCAAAGTTAAGGAATTGGCTCCTCAGAAAGGCAAAAAGATGACTATCCCTCCATTTTGCTTCTAAGAAGAGACCCATCAGGGGCGGTGCATGGAGTGGGGGAGGTACAGAGGATCTGGATAATTGTTATTTGAAGAATGGGTTGAGACCCTCCCTAGCACCATTATTGACCTACAACTTAACCAAGACAGCAGCAGCTCCTCTATCCAGCCAGATTGGAGCCAAAGTTTCTTCCCTCCTGATGAACCTTTCTCTCAATTACTCATTTACTCTGCAGTCCACTAAAGCAGCAGTCCCCAACCTTTTTGGCACCAGGAACTAGTTTCACGGAAGACAATTTTTCCACAGACTGGGGGAGGGGGAAGATGGTTTTGGGATGATTGAAACGCATTATATTTATTGTGCACTTTATTTCTATTATTATTACATTGTGATATATAATGAAATAATTATAAACTTACCATAATGTAGAATCAGTGGGAGCCCTGAGCTCGTTTTCCTGCAACGAGACGGTCCCATCTGGGGGTGATAAAAGACAGTGACAGATCATCAGGCATTAGATTCTCATAAGGAGCATAAAACCTAGATCCCTCACATGCACAGTTCACAATAGGGTTTGCACTCCTATGAGAATCTAATGCCACTGCTGATAGGACAGGGGGCAGAGCTCAGGCAGGAATGCAAGTGACGGGAGTGGCTGTAAGTGCAGATGAAGCTCTGCTCCCTCGCCTGCTGCTCACCTCCTGCTGTGTGGCCCAGTTCCTAACAGGCCACAGACCGGTACTGGTCCATGACCTGGGAATTGGGGACCCCTGCTCTAAAGTTTACCAACTTTTCTGACTTGTATCGGTCCCAAAATTAACAGAAAATATCCTTCTTTGAGAGAAAGTGAGATAATGAATATGAAACAATTTAACATAGAACTCGGCCAATATGTCCAATACATTGGCCAATACGTTGCCTTTGTTTTTCCTTTACAATACATAGGATGTCCAATACATTGCCTTTGTTTTTCCTTTACTAAAAAATGTTAATACCAATTATGTCTGATTTTGGAAAATCCTTTTTGGGAAAATAAATTCTTCTTGAAAGCTAGCCAATTTTCTAAGTAATAAAGTAGAACAAATGAAGAAGGTGGCCAGGTACTGTTTAAAGAGCTACATATAGGCTAGCCACGATGGCTCACGCCTGTAATCCTAATACTTTGGGAGGCCAAGGTGGGCAGATCACCTGAGGTCAGCAGTTCGAGACCAGCCTGGTCAACATGGTGAAACTATGTGTCTGCTAAAAATATAAAAATTTGCTGGGCATGGTGGTGCATGCCTGTAATCCCAACTACTCAGGTGGCTGAGGCAGGAGAATCGCTTGAACCTGGGAGGTAGAGGTTGCAGTGAGCTGAGATTGTGCCATTGCACTCCAGCCTGGGGGACAAGAGTGAAAATTCATCTCAAAAAAAAAAAAAAAAAAAAAAAAAAAAAAAAAAAAAAAAGAAGCTGCATATAAACTGTAAATAAAATCAAACCTTTGTGAAAGGAAGTTAATGTATTTTTTTTTCGCTATAGTTGTGGATGGAAACCTTACATCCTTTAGCTTTACTGAGGAACATAGACTACTGGGGTTAATTTCTCTGAACTCTTTAGACCTTTACCCTCATCTAGAGGAGAGGGCCTTGGTGCGGATGAAAATTGGTATTAGTTGCCTTGTGCCTACCAGAGCGATTTCCCCATCCCCTGTACTTGTGGCCTGCAGACTATTCTAAACCCCATCTGGTCCCACCTGGGGCTTTCTCTAAAGCTGACATCCTTAGGCCCTGATGGTTCCTTCACAAAAAGAAGCCCCGGCCCCCGTCTTGCAGTATTTCTCTTTCAGTCTATGAGAGAATTAGTATTTGTTGCTTTCCCTGGCTTTCTTGGATTAGCATTTGCAGGCCTTTCCAGGCTTAAGGAAACTTGGCAGGAATGTTTGGCAGCTTCCTAAGCTTACTAGAAATACCAGAAGCCCACAGTTTGCATAATGCTAATTAAGTTTTCAGCTCAGTCTCCAAGTTCTTATAGTGTTTAGAGGATCGAGTAACTTAGGAAGTGTCCCATATAGAGATTGACCAGAGAAGACAAGAATCCCCATCCACCAATAAAACAATAAAACTCCAGCAGGTATGCCCTACACCTGCAAAGGAGAAGTGGTCTTTTTTTATTTATTTACTCATTTTAGCTTGCAGTGAATATCCTGCCAGCATATCATTTTCTGGTATCACCTCCTGTGGTGCCTGTATTGATTTTTCTGCCTTGCCTTTGGAAGTGTTTGGTTTGCGCTTAGCCATCACACTCAATGGGTGTGGTTCTCTGGTATTCTGCCATACCTCAGGGGTGTGGTGAGGCAGGGTGCCCGTGCCAAGTGGCTTCACCCGCCCAAGGTGTGGTGATATCACCTATTCTTACCACATCTCGGAGTATTTTATTGGTATCTTACTATAAGTCATCCAAAGTGAAAACGTTTCATCTTGTGCTTCATACCTGCCTTTGACAAGCTTCCAAATATTGGTTATTGCTGTGGGGCTCATATTATACATCAAAAATCAGGCTTTTCATTTTCAAATTTTTATACTAATTACTACAATATCTTCTAAGAGAAGAAAATGCCAAGAGAGGAGGCCAAAGTACCGCAGGAGCACTGACCTCACTTACCTTTACTTGAGAAATTCATCTATTAAGAGCGGGTACAAGTTAGGAAATGGTCAATGTGCACTAACACTTTGTGCTTAAGAATATGTGTTAGTAATTAATTATTCTATAATCTGTCAGTTTTGAAGCAGGTACTGATTCCTGGTGCCCAGTCATGGCTAGAGTGTTGGGCACCAGTTCCCTTCTTTGAGCTCTAGAATTTCAGTGCCCACGTGGATGGCAGTCACTGCTGCTTCAGTGTGGTTAGGCCTTGGCAAAAGGCTCGGGTCAGAGAAGCAGGTGGGTGGGCCCAGCCTAACCCCTAAAGGAGTTCCAGGGAGCAGCCTGGCCTGTGCATCGGGAAACAACCTTGGAGTGTGCCTACTGTAACGTAAGAGTTAACTAGTTTTCGAAGGAGAGAAAACACAACAATAAAAGGATGTCACCAGTTCCTTTCTTGGAGGGGTTTTGGTTTTGTAGCTGAAAAGTCAAAACGAATGTGAGAATTCATCAAGGGTTAAGCGGTCAGTTACGTGTCATGGATTATGAATTCAACAGGAAAACAGAAGCCAACGTCAGCATGAGCTGGAATAGCTGGAGGAGGCTTCCTGGAGGATGGCAGGCTGGCATTAGGCCCGAATGATGGGTACCGTTTGAGAAGACCCGCATGAGGGTGTCTAAATATTTGATTTGTTCCCACGTTTATTGCAGCACTGTTCACAATAGCCAAGATTTATTTATTTATATTTTATTTATTTATTTATTTATTTATTTATTTATGTTTGAGATGGAGTCTCACTCTGTTGCCCAGGCTGGAGTGCAGTGGCATGATCTTAGCTCACTGCAACCTCCACCTCCCGGATTCAAATGATTCTCCTGTCTCAGCCTCCTGAGTAGCTGGGACTACAGGTGTGCACCACCACGCCCAGCTAATTTTTGTATTTTTAGTAGAAATGGTGTTTCACCATGTTGGCCAGGATGATCTCGATCTCTTGACCTCGTGATCTGCCCACCTCGGCCTCCCAGAGTGCTGGGATTACAGGCCTGAGTCACTGCACCCAGCCAATAGCCAGGATTTAGAAATAACTCAAATGTCCATCAACAGACAAATGGATAAAGAAGATGTGGTGCAGACATACAATGGAGTACTACTCAGCCATAAAAAGGAATGAGATCCTGTCATTTGCAACAACATGGATGCGACTGGAAATCATTATGTTAAGTAAAATAATCCAAGCACAGAAAGATAAACTTTGCATGTACTTATTTGTAGGAGCTAAAAATTAAAACGATTGAAATCATGGAGACAAAGAATAGAAGGATGGTTACTAGAGGATAATGGGGAGCAGTGGCAGGGAAGGGGGGATGGTTAATGGATACAAAAAATAGTTTAAAAGAATGAGTAAGATCTAGTAATTGATAGCACAACAGGGTGACTATAGTCAGTAATAATGTAATTATACATTTAAAAATAAGTAAAAGAGTATAATTGGATTGTTTGTGACACAAAGGATAAATGTTTAAGGTGATGGATACCTCATTTACCCCAATGTGATTATTACACATTGTATGCCAGTATCAAAATATCCCATATACCCCATAAATACATATGTCTACTATGTACTTGCAAAATTTAAAAAAGGATTCAATTTGTATACACAAGTGGCATATACAATGTTTTCTACAACAAACATTGCTTTGGATGTTAGGAGTTACCGTAGAATAAAGAAATAAGGTGTCTTGCCTTCATACATTCAAGCTCTTTCTTGGCTTCTTGTGAGAAGTAATTTACAGAACACAAACTCAATTTAGGAGTAAAGTACGTATACCATATGAATAAGAGAACATTTATAAATTATTGCAGGGGGGTGGGGTTGCTGGAAACTAAGATAAAGAAATTATATCATTTAAATAGGGGAAATCAGATGAGGATCAATTTTTTTCTCAGTTAAAGAATCCTTTCTTACAGGAATTGGCAAACTGCAGTTCTAGGACCCGATCAGGCCCTTTGATCATTTTTATACAGCATACAAGCTAAGAATGGTTTCGATAGTTTTACAGGGTTTAGAAAAACCAAAAGAATAATATTTCATGACAAGTGAAATGACATAAAATTCAAGTGTCAATGTTCATAAGTAAAGTTTTATTGGAACACAGCCACACCCATTTGTTTATGGATTGTCCACAATGGCCAGGCTAAGTAATTGCAACAGAAGGCATAGGTGACACTGTCATCATTTTGCATCTGAAAACCGCAGTGACATGGTTAAACATCAACAGTGTTTTGGTGTCCCCCCAAAAGACGTATAAGTCCTAACCCATGGTCCCCATGAACATGACCTTATTGGAAATATTGTCTTTACAGAGGTGAGCCAATAAAAATGAGGTTATTAGGGAGGGTTGTAATCCAGTATGACCTGTGTCCTTGTAAGAAGGGGAAATTTGGAGACAGATGCATAGGGAATATGACGTGAAGACACAGGGAAAAGGCCACCTAAAGCCAAGGAACACCGGAAGCCTCCAGAAACCAGAAGGGAAGCATGGGCTGAATCTTTCCTCACAGCCTGCAGAAAAAATCAACCCTACTGATTCCAGCCAAAGTCCAGAACCATGAGGTGATAAATGTTGGTTGTTTAAGACCCCCAGTTTGCAGCGCTTTGTTATAGCAGCTCCAGGGACTCATTCCCTTGCACTCATTCCCTGTCACTGGCAGTCACCGTGTGACAGTAAAACAAAGAGCTCAGCTTCGAAGACCAGAGTAGGCTTCTCCCCTGGGCTGGGTAGTCCTGACTCAGTGGGCAAGAATGACCAGTTGACGTGTGCAGAAGCAGTTTTGCACAGTGCCTCTGTGGGACGCTGAGTGGCAACATTAGTTGTGGCCTGGCCGGCTCCAGTTCTCTGCATGATTTGGGACTGCATATGCCCCTGGACTTCCTGATAATTTTGCTGGAATATTGCTCAAGAGGGAGTTAGAGTTACCTGGCTAAGAGCAGGTTAAATTTAAAAATAAATAACAAAAAAGAAGTATCACTCTCTTTGTATTTCTAGCTTGGGATATAGCTCATCTGGTTAAACTTACAAGTGAGGAATTAGCCACATGCAGGTTTTGAGCTTGTGCAAACAGTATAGCCAACAGAAGCAGTGACAAACAGAAAACCTAGATGTCAGGACTCCAACCCAGCCCAGACTCATCCTACCACACTGTGGGTTAGTTACGGGCTTTGAGCCAACTTATGTACAGTCACAGAGATGATCCTCGTCAAAAGACAATTTTATTGAATTTTTCTAAGAATTGCAATATTCTTTGCAGAAATGTATTCATTTAGGAAAGTCTTAGGCATTTCAAAGCCTATTCCCAATTCAAATCATTTATTCACAAAGTTAGCTCATTTTACTAGAACTCAATAAATTTCTCTGGAGCACTGTTGGTGTTGACAGGCAATAAATATGGCTCTAGTATTTCTCATTATTTTATTCTCAAAGTTGAGTTTCTCAGCATTGCATAGAGAGATGTTTTTGGCAGGTCTGCTTCAAATATGAGGGAGCGCATCGTCCTCAATTTCTATACCCTGTCTGCTCAGACAAGGAGGGTGTCCACCTCCACATTTGGAATGAGTTTTAAAATCCCAAAATGCCATTTCAATGAGCCATGATACCGCCACCAAATATTTATGAATATATTTAAATTTGAGCCATTCCTTGAATGTCACTCTGGTTGACAACTCAGCCATGGATGGGTTTTCAGATTTCTTCTGCATATTTGGGCATATTCATTCTGGGAAGCCTACCTGTTTGAAGCACTGAAAACAGCAAGATATCATAGCAGTATTTTTGAAAGCACCAAGCTGAGGCTGGAGTCAGCATGGCCGGGAATGTGTTGCTGGTTACACGGGACCTTCTGTATTTAGGAGAGCAAGCAACCCTGGCAAAAACACCAGCTCTAGCTTCATCGTGCCTGTTGCCATCACAAAACACGGGTAGTGAGAGTTTATCTTCTTCTAGGCCAAGGCAGAGCAGTGACCTGCTCTGTTGTTAGGTAATAACTTAGCCAAGCATGTCATGGATAAGTATCTCCTTCTCTGATGTTCCTCCTGCTCTGCCCCCACCAGCATGACTTACTGAAGTGAAACCTAGGGGAAAGGGAGCAGAGACAGTGGGCCCTCACTCAAGCTCACATCGCAGAATCAGACGCTAGTCTCATGGCATCGCTCATGCATGAGGCAGAGGTGAAGATGCATACCCTGTGTGGGTTGTGAGGCAAACAAATTAATGAGGTAAGAAATACCCAACTCACAGGAAGGAGGCAGGATTGTAGTGGGAAACCAGCCTCCAGAAACTCTGGTTTCAACATTGCTCAAGATGCTCTTGAGTAAATCTCTTTAGAGTTTGGGCTTATACTTCTTGTCTGTAAACTGAAGGGCCTAGGTTCTGTGTTCTCCTAAGGTTCGTGTGTGTGTGTGTGTGTGTGTGTGTGTGTGTGTGTGAGAGAGAGAGAGAGAGAAGGTCCTATGGTCACAGCTCTAGAAAATCATTATCCGTGTGTGTGTGTGTGTGTGAGAGAGAGAGAGAGAGAGAGAGAGAGTGTGTGTTGTAAGGGAAAGGGATGAGGGTGGTAGTGAATAGAGCAGTGAGTTCAAGCTCATTTTCCAAAAAATAATAGTGAAAAATGTGTGAACTACAGACCATTTACCTGGCACTAGGCACTTAACACGGATTATTTAGTTTAGTCTAACTGTAATTTCATTAGTGTTGTCACAATTTTACAGGTGAGGAAAATGAGGCTTAGAGAATGTATTAGTTAGGGTTCTTCAGAGAAACATAACCAATAGGTTCTCTCTCTCTCTCTCTCTCTCTCTCTCTCTCTCTCTGTCTCTCACCCTCTCACTCTCCCCCATCCCCTGTCTCCTCTTGTGAGAAAGATTTTAAAGAACTGGCTTATGCAATTATGGGAGTTGGCAGGTCTGAAATCTGCATCTGCAGAAAAGGCCAGCTGGAGACCCAGGGAAGCGTGTATGTTGCAGCCTGAGTCTAGAGGCAGTATGGAAGCAGAATTCCTTCTTCCTCAGGGGACCGAAGTCTTTTTTCTCTTAAGGTCTTCAGCTGATTAGATGAGGCCTACCCACATTATAGAGGATAATTTGCTTTCTTCAAAATCTACTGATTTAAGTGTTAATCACATCTAAAAAATACCTTCAAAGAAATACCTTGATGAAATATCTGGGTGCCATGACATAGTCACATTAACACATAAAATTAACCATCACAGAGAAGTAAAGCCCAGGCCGATCAGCTGTAAAGTAGAATCAGGATTTGAACTCGACAGCCCTACATCAGAGCCTACTCTTCCCTCCTGTGCCAGTTGTCAGGGTGGCTTTGTGCAAATCACCCAAGCGTTTACTCCCCGAGTCTCAGCGGTAAAATTACCCCACAATTTCTGCTTTGTAACCCATAGGCTAAATGTATGTGAAAGTCTTAGCATGGTGCAGGTAAATGTCATTAACATTAAAATGTAGAGTCATTTTTTTACCCCTGCCCAATTTAAAGTAATTTCCTTAGGAAAGTAAATTAGCGTATCTAGTTTTAGAGGGCAATTTGAAATTTTTAAAAAATATAAAAACGTGAATCCTCTATGATGCTACGGTCCAGCTTCTAGGAATTTATTTTGCAAATAGATAAAGATATAATTATAAAGATGCCCTTCCAATATTGGTTAAAAGGCAAAAAAAGGAAACGATCTCAATATCAATAAGGGAACACAGTATGAACTGTGAATCCATACTACGAACTAATAGACAGTTACTAAAACATGATACAGACTACCTTGGAAAGGTGTTCAAGACATGCTGTTAAATGATAAGAACAATATGTGAAATAATATTTTGGAAGAGTTCTATTTTGATAAGAGAAAAAACTATATATGTTAATATATTGATAAACTTAGAAAAACACTGATGTATACATATTAAATTAGTGTCACTGGAGAGTGAGATTAGAAGAAAAGGAGGAGAACCGTTTCTTCTTTGTGCATGTTCTCTATATTTCTACAATTTCCAAATGTGTTACAATGGGATTTTCCATTTGTTTAAAGATGCGTTTGGTTCGTTACTAAATTGCCTTTTAAAAATGTTTTTATTTGTTTAAGTTTACAAATAAAAACTATTATGTACTACATGTTGTTATGAAATAGGTATACATTATAGAATGGCTAATTTGAGCTAATTAGCAGTATGCATTATCTCATATCTCTTTTTTTGTGGTGAGCACACTTAAAATCTACTCTCTTAGCAATTTTCAGAAATTGTTATTAACTATATAATCACCTTGTTGTACAATAGAGCTCTTGAACTTGCATCTTTTATCTAACAGAAATTGTGTATCCTTTGAAAACATCTCCTGATCCCCCACCTGTTGTTACAAAATTATTGATTTCATTTTGAAACGAGTCAGCTAAACAGAATAGTTTGTTTTTGACCTTAGTCTATTTTATTTCATATCAGGTTGACTGCTTCTCCTCCCAACTCCCAATCATGGCTCTATACTAATTTGCATAACTTTGATAAAACTTTTATTCAAGAAAAGAAGAACAAGTCTCATGTGGCTTGTGAGAAGATGAAACCACTATGACTTATAGGGACATTTTGGGAAGACAACGCCTAAACTTGGTCAACAGACAGGATGGCACTCATGCGGAAGTCTGTCCTGGCAGCTCTTGCCCTCTGTCTGGCAAAACCAGACCTGCAGAAAGGGGGTGGCCTTTAGGTTAAGGCAATTTCTTGCTGATACCTGGAGGGAAAAGTGTGTGCCAGTGACAGCTTACTGGGATACAAAATCCTCACAGGCGCTCTGTGGCTTTCTGTATTTTGAGGGAGTGCTTTAAGCAGACATGGGGGGAAGTGATTTAGCTAGGAATGTTGAGCTCTCCAAGGGAAAAATAAAAGTCCTTCAATCATTGTTTTAAAAAGTTATTTTTTCCCTTTGTAACACAGAGCTACTAGGATACCATGATGGTGCATGGTGGCATTTGCTGGTTACTCTCCACATAGCAAGGCACTTTGCATTCAAACTCAAAATAAGAATTTTTGCCAATAGAGTTTAAAGGGAAATAAATTTTCACATTTCTCTGTTTTCCTGAGGACAGGGGCTGCAGTCTCTTCTCTTTATTTTAGTACCCACCCCAACAACTGGTGTGGTGGGTACTCACTGGTAAACTAAACTAGCTAATCTGCAGATCAGTCTCTCCAGAAAATATTTATGACTTATATTTGATCCTGATACTCCCTTGCTGAAACTCTTCAATGTCTTTTTCTTGCTGTGAATATCAAGTCCAGAACTCAAAATGTGTCCTACAAGGCCTCTCATGCTGGGCTGCTGGTCATCTCCTTGTACTGGTTCCACTATGCAGGTTATTGACAGCCAACCTCCCTTCAGAATGGCCAAGTCTGTGTCTTTCTAAATTGCTAAATGTTTAGAACATCACCCCGGCCCATGAGACCTGGCCCCTACCCACCTCTCAGACTCATCTCTGGCTCTCCGTCCATGTAGTCACACACTCTCTCTCTTTGGTTTCTTTGAATGTGCTGGGCTTCAGGACACCTTGGTTCCCACCCAATCTGTGTCTTCTGCTGGGGAATCTTCCCAGTTTTGTTCACCTAGTAGTTAGCTATTTCTCGTTCTTCTGATCTCGGTTGTAATCTCAAGGCTGTAGGTGGCTTTTCTGAATCCACACCCTGTGATTAAGTTAAGGTTTCCTTTAGTACGCTGTTAAAGCACACTAGAGTTTCCCTTAAGTATCTATCATAACTTTGGTAAGATGATTATTTGGGTAATTGTTTATGGTAGTCTCCTTGAGGCTAGGAAACTCAGCTTGTTCTGATAAAACAAATGTTTACCACACAGAAGATTCTTACATATTTGATGCAGTGAAAGAATAAATAAAAGGTAGGCTAAAGCAATGTGAATGATCAGTTTTTTTTCCCTAAAACGATTCAGATTCTACAAAAACCCTTGTTGAAGAAGACCTCTGTTTCAAATGTTTCATGCATACTAATTTCATCTGCGTTTGAAATGAGCCTCCTAGGTGTCTTAGCTCTTTTGCAGCTGAACAGATCTACTTGAAAACAATTTTAAGAGATCTGCCTTGCTTTTTTTTCTTTTGACATTCCTTTTGCCACTGTCTCCTGATTACATTTCTAACCCCTGGGGTCATAATCAGGTGATGGCTGAGTTTCACCTACATACACACATTCTATGAAAACCCACAAAGAAACCTACATGAAAGGTAAAGCTTATCAAATTTCTTTTAGGCTCTGTAGCCTAACTTGTTTTATAACCTAGGATTTAAGCATGTGCTAATTTGTCTGTTTTGTTTGATCAAATTATACTTTATAGTACATCAATTATACTTTTCTGGTTTTATTTGAAGTAAAAATATTTTCCCACATGAAAGAGTCATTTTGAGTAATACTGTAACAAACCAAAGTTTGCCACGTACATCCTGAATGCTATTGCCAGTATTTCTTCTTGTTTTGATTTTAAATTTGTTTTTAATTAGCTTTGTAACCCATCAAATAGCCACTTCCATGAATGAACCCTATACTGCACTTCCCTACCAACTACCAGCTGGTTCATTCAACATTAATAGTCATGAAAAACCCCTGCACGAAAACTTACAACAAGGTCCAAACACCCAGATAAAACTCCCCAAACCAAATAAGCAACACATAAATAATTTATGTTTTCAGAATAGAAACACATTTTTCTTTGGGGTAATATCAAGGTTCACTTTTAAAAGATGTATTCATTTTTTACAGTTCTCGTCAAATAGAAATGACTGTCCAATGCTGTAACTCTGAATCACAAGATAAAATCAAATCTCCTAAGCAGAGTTTCATGTCGCCATATGGGGAATAAAGAATGATGGTGAGCAAGAGAGAAAAAAACATTCCTCTTAGAATGGGACAAAAGAAGAGGACATAAAAAATAACTAAAAGAACAGAAAGTACCCTGAATGCTATAATTTAGGCTGTGGTGAAAGTCAATTCGAACTCCCCTGAGCCCTGTCAGTGGTAGACAGAACATGTCAGGTTAGCAGGAGGAAGGAGATGCTCTCTGGTTGACCCTAAGGCAGGACCCCACCCCCACTCCCTAGATATCACAGGATGCCCCCCTCTCTTGGGGGAGATTCCCATAGTGAGTTACTCAATAGACTCCAACTGTTTCTCAGATCTGTGAATGTGAGGACAGGAAACGCAGAAAGTTCTGCAGAAGTCTGGTCAGTGTAGCTTCATTTAGGAAGGAAAGAATCTTCTCATGGCCTCAACCCAAGGCTGTCTTCCACCATGCCCCTTCCCAAATGGGCTGAGAGCCGTTATGGGACCTCTACCCTGCCTGAAAAAGAAATTCTACAAAACCAGTCAGAACTTGGGACTTATCTTACTTCTGTTGTAAGAGTGTGCTTGAAATTGACACTCAGTTTAATTCCCTTAAAACCTTAAAAATAATGACAAGGGGCTTGCTGGAGTTCTCCTGTTGCCATATTACTGATGTAAAGATCCACAACTAGGCTTTCTTTTGCCCTTGGGAACAAGAAATCTTGTTTTCAGGCCATTCAAGTCACAGTAGAAGTTTGCCTTTTGTTGTTTCTGCTTCGACTTGTTCAAGAGTTGATACACATGGTGAATGAGAGAGGAGAAATACCACCACGTTAAGGCTGGTGGTCCCAACATTGCTATTGTTGTGAGAGCTGAAGAAAATAATAGCGTTTGTCTGTGACTTTTAAGGTCTCTAAATGAACCCATATATATTTTTCCGTTAGTCCAGGATAGAAGGGTTAAAGAAGGAAAAGTCCACTGGGTGGCCAGGGGTAAGACAGGCCATCTCCTGTGGAGCAGCAGGTCTGGGAGTCTGGGGGAAGACTGGACTTGATGCCTAGATTCATCTAAAACACAGAGGCCCAGTTCAGAGATGGTGCGTGGTGGCATTTGCTGGTTACTCACCACATAGTAAGGCACTTTGCATTCAAACACTAAATAAGAATTTTTGCCAATAGAGTTTAAAGGGAAATAAATTTTCACATTGCTCTGTTTTCAAAGTTTTAAAGCAACCACTCATATCAGGGTGCTTTTGTTTGTAAAGAAAGAAAACTCAACTTCAAGTAGCTTAAGCGATAAGGAGCATTTTTAGCTCACATAACAAAACACCTGAAAGTTGAACGACTCCAGACTTGCTGAGTTTAGTGTTTAAATGATGCCATCAAGGTCCCAGCTTCACTCCACCTGTCCTCTCTGTAAACTGGCTTGTCTTTTAGCTGAATTCCTTCATGGCCCCAAGATGGCTGCTATTTTTCCAGCCTCGATGCAGACAGCAACATCCAGAGGCAGTAAAGAGTTTGTTTCCTCTTGTGTGTCTTTGATTGTCGGTAACGAACACTTCTGTTGAGCTCCCAGCGTACTTACGTCTCACTGTCAGAGGGCAGAAGGCACAGGGAGGGATAGCCATTTAGTAGGCAACAAAAATCATTTGTCACAAAATCAGAGTCAGCACCCTAAGTGTAGGTAGGCTTTCCCAGGAGGGAGAGGTCTTCTGATGTTCTTGATTATTATACACAGTATTTCGGCTTCAACGTCTTTCTGCTTTCACAAAAACGGTGAAGTGGTTTCTTTTTTGAAAATGAAAACTGGGAAGAGATGGGTTATTGAAAGCACGGATTTTAGGCTTCACCTTAGGTGATTCTCAAAGAGGGGCGGTGTCAGAGTTTCCTTCTGAAGGGTGTTACTCTTCATGCCTTTGACATCGTGTAAGGAGAGCTCAGTGTTTAGAGATGTGGAGAAAATACCTATTATATCTTTTCCCTCTTAAACTTGTTGAATAATACAAGTAGAAGTCAGAGTTCTATTCTCTGACCTCTCTCCAAAAGAAAATGTAAAAAAACACTCAAGATGTTTATCAAAGACTACAGGTAAATTGAGAAGATTTCCTGTAGTGGCATCATGGATCTCAATCTCACTGTCATAATAGCATGACCTTGATCTGCTGGAGTCATCCCAGTTTGGTTTGTTCCTGTTGTTATTTTCACCTCCTTAGGGTTCTCATGTCTTATCTCAAGTCCACACATCTATCTGTGGAACTTCGGAGGGATCAACGCAGTTGATAGGGAGGAACGCAGACCCTGTGGAATCTGTAGATGAGGCAGCTGTAGTCTCTTTATGTGACTTATTTCAGGGTCCAGCCGCTCCCAGCATCTCCTTACACTGCAGATCTGCCAGGTTCCCTTGTTTTGCCCTCAAAGGTGGATATTCATTGATTTCCATCTGCTATGTAATGATCCCAATTCTTAAAAAAATGACTGAAAAGAAATGTTACTGTGAGAAAATCTCAAGGGGGAGGAAACAAGAAGAGAGAACAGAAACCTCAAATCTGCTGGATATTTCAGAATCAGAAGAGGTTAGTAAGAAAACAAAAACTGGGAACAAATTTAAAAGTTCTGTTTCTCTCTCTATTTTAAAATAAGAGAAAATGTTATTTGTGATTTGGGGGTAGAAGCTGAATGGCTAAAAAGAGAAAATAGAGTATAGGATACTTTATTTTCCAAGTTTTGATTAGAAAGAAAACGTTCAGATACTCACTACTTAAGTGGTGATTAAAGACATTTAATTTTGTGTAGTTTTTTTCATCCCTGGATTCCCCAACTCCCCATACAGTTTTATTTTTAAAGCCTTTGTACAAGACAAAATGACCAGAGAAGAGCTGTTTTTTAAAAAGGGTTTGAAGTTTGTTTGCTTAACAAAGTGTTTGCAGTCATAATTAGGTTGCATATTAAAGTTCAAAACCAACTCAAGTTGGAAGTGACTGAAAATTGTTACCATCTGATGGCTTTGTGGGCAGAGCTTTCACAAACGACACTGCACGCACCAAGGAATAAAGGCCCCATTCTGAGCATTGCCCCGGGAGACTTGACGGGTCTGGGCAACACTCAAACTGCAGATTTCCTATAGCGGCATCGTGGATCTAAATCTAACTGGCATCATAGCATGGCCTTGAACTGCTGGAGTCATCCCAGTTTGGTTCGCTCTGGTTGTTATTTTCACCTCCTTAGGGTTCTCATGTCTTATCTCGAGTCTACACATCTATCTGTGGAACTGCAGAAGCCATGATGAGTTGTAGCTCCCGGGCTCAGTTCTGCAACTCTCACCATGGAAAATCCATCTCAAAGCCAGGTTTTCTGACAGAGAGAGAAAGAGACGCTGATTAGGGTGTTTGGGATGAGTCAGCTCCTCATCTGTTGTGTTGAAGGGCAAAACTGTCTTTAATTTTAACCGTGCTCCATTTCCATCTTCACTGGCATATGAAGCCTATTTGGGAACAGAAAGAAAAGTTTTATACGGTGCATTTCAAACATCTTGCCTCAGGCAAGAACCTCACTGTTTCTTAGAGGGAACTCTCTTTATTGGCTTCCACACCTGAGTCTTTTATTGCTACTTAGGAGGAGACGGAATGATGGAAGCTTGTCTCTTCTAATGATAAGCACGAGGTAAGAATTAAGACCTAATACACTCCACGATGGGGCATAATTATGCAAGGGTTAGTACCAATGACCTTGATGCTTGGAGCCATCACAGGCATTGTACTTGCTGAATGTGTCTGATGTGTAGGTTCAGTGTCAATCTGAAAACCCAGGTTTATATCAAATAAGAATGAGAGTGGATTTGTTTCTTTAAGTAATAAATAAAATATATAATATGATTGCATATTAAATCATCATTGAACCTGGAGCGATTTGAAGATAAATTTTGGTTATTAAGTCACTTGTCTTCCTGAATATTGATGCATATTCCCTTTTATTTATTTTAGGGTATTATTCCAAATGCTTGCTAGTATAGCCATTCTTAACAAAATAAAAAAGTGGGGTCAGAATTTGGAAGAAAGCCAACATAATGACAAAAGAAGCAACTAAGTCTTCGGTTTTGTGATTCAAAACAGACAACAATTTTAAAACAAAATGGAAGGAACCCTGAAATACAGGGTTGACTTTACAAAGAGCAGAAATGTTTTCTTGGTGAGGGTAAGGCTGCATTCAGAGGGAAGACAAAGATAAATAGATTTATTTTTAGAACTTTTCTAACAGCTAATTGTGGAATATTTCTTGAAAAATCTTTATCAAAAGCAGGTGCTTTCAGTTGTCCTTAATGAATTAATGTTGTCCCTCTTCCCTCTTCCCCTAAAATACCGATATTGGAAAACAGGTAGACAGTGCTCATCGTGACTCTCTTCATGGACCCCCACAATAAAGACAGTGGATGCATCATTTCAGTCAGAGAATAGAATCAATTTGACCAATGTTATTAGAGTGTATAGTTTTGCGAAGTGACTCATTAACCATGAGCATCTAAAAACCACTGGGATCTAGTAGTACAGCAATAACACAGCCACAGGGAGAATCCCCAACCCCATTTACACTGATATAATACCCCCTAATTCAGTGACAATGGGATTGGCCATGTTCTAAAGCAAATTTAATTACTTTGCTTAATAAATTTGAAGCTTTTGAGAGCTTATGCCTTTTTAATATACTACTGCATGACCCTCACTTGCAAAAATAAGTACATTACATACAATCATAAAAAGAAGTTGCAAACATTTCAAAAACAATGATCTTTAGAGATATTTTACAAAGAGATTAATATATTAAAATGCCAGGCTCACCGGGTGTGGTGGCTCACCCCTGTAATCCCAGAACTTTGAGAGGCTGAGGCGGGCAGATCATGAGGTCAGCAGATTGAGACCATCCTGGCTAACACGGTGAAACCCCGTCTCTACTAAAAATACAAAAAATTAGCTGGGCGTGGTGGCACGTGCCTGTAGTCCCAGCTACTCAGGAGGCTGAGGCAGGGGAATGACGAGAACCTGGGAGGCAGAGCTTTCAGTGAGCCAAGTTCACGCCACTGCACTCCAGCCTGGGCAACAGCGAGACGCTGTCTCAAAAAATAATAATAATAATTAATAAATAAATAGTAAAATGCCAGGCTCAACAGACTGGATATAAGGTAAAGTTGTTACCTTTGGGAGTGAAGCTCATGGGAGTTGTTACTTTGGGATTGCCTATGTGAATCTCAGATGATGTCTACACACCCTGTTCTTTTTTTTTTTTTTTTCTCTTTTTTTTGAGGCGGAGTCTCACTCTGTCACCCAGGCTAGAGTGCAATGGCACGATCTCAGCTCACTGCAAACTCTGCCTCCTGGGTTCGAGCAATTCTTCTGCCTCAGCCTCCCAAGTACCTGGGATTACAGGCACACACCACCACGCCCAGCTAATTTTGTATTTTAGTAGAGATGGGGTTTCACCATGTTGGTCAGGCTGGTCTCGAACTCTTGACCTCAGGTGAGCCACCCACCTCAGCCTCCCAAAGTGTTGGGATTACAGGCGTGAGCCACCGTGCCCGGCCTACCCTGTTCTTATAACCATCCACCATTCCCCTTTAAGTTACAGCTCTTGCATCTAAAAGAGAATATTAGGGGCCAGGTGCGGTGGCTCATGCCTGTAAACCTAGCATTTTGGGAGGCCGAGGTGGTGGATTGCCTGAGCTCAGGAGTTTGAGGCCAGCCTGGGCAACATGGTGAAACCCTGTCTCTACTAATAAAATGCCAAAAATTAGCCAGGTGTGGTGGCATGTGCCTGTGGTGCCAGCTACTGGGGAGGCTGAGGCAGAAGAATTGCTTGAACCCAGGAGGCGAAGGTTGCAGTGAGCCGAGATCACACCACTGCACTCCAGCCTGGGTGACAGAGTGAGACTCTGTCTCAAAAAAAAAAAAAAAGAATATTAGGATAGAAACATCCAGCAATCTCTCCCTGTTGAATCTGTTGTTCACTTGGAAGGATGAAAAGGGGAATGAATAACATGACAGATAAGTCCAGGGAAAGTGCATAGACCCAACTCATTAAATTCAGAATCAAGAAGGAAAAGTCCAGTAGCCCTTTGTTAAACTCCAGTCATGAATATACTACAGAGCAGTAAGTGAACAATGGAATTAACCAAAGTGAAAAATCTATTGTAACCAGTTGATCAAATGAGCTGAACATGGTATGGTGCAAGCAAAAAACAGCATTACATTTTTCTCACATTGAACTTTCACTTCTCTCCTGGTAGATTTTTTTTTTCCTTCCTCTAAACAATATCTTTGGAAGATCCCTCACCAGTTCCAGGTACTTTCAGGCTGGACCAGTGTCAGCTCCAGTTATACCAGTTACTTATGGCCATTGTACATTCTAATTGGCCAGTACCTGTGCTATCCTAGCTGGAGAACATACCAAATATCGCCCTTGCCTTCTGATATTAATGACCAGTTATGTTTTCAGCAAATACAAAATCCAACTTTGCCTAATGTGTCAAAACCCTGATTTCTTATCAATTCAAAGCTTTCACCCTTTCAAACCACTCAGGCCTGGCACAGTCTCAGAAACCTGCAGCACAACAAATGGACATGGCCTCTGTACTATTTTTGTACCCACTTTGTGATACTTCCAGCTATGCTTTACTCTAAGTCCTCCAGAGTAGAGACAAGAGTGGGGAGGGGAATGAGGTGAGAAAAGGGGAAAATATTTCTTACTTGGCCAATGCTGATGTTATCTGGCAATGAGGCCCTCAGTGTAGCAGGAGCCCAATTATGGGTCCTTTCTCTCGTGGGGTGCTGCGTTGGGAAATCCAAATCACCCGCTAAGCCTGTTCCTACCTTACTTTTACTAGAAGAGATTGAACAGATGAAAACTACACTTCCTAGACTCCTTTGCAGACAGGTTTCTATTAAATAGATGTGAATTTGTGTCCCTTAGATTCACTTACTGGGAGATTTGGAAGGCAGGAATGAGGTCGAGGTCATCTTCCTGAGGCTTCAGGCTATGATTTCTTTTGTTTTTCTTTAAATTTTTATTTTTAGTTCTGGGGTACATATGCAGGATGTGCAGGTTTGTTACATAGGTAAACATGAGCCATGGTGGTTTGCTATACCTATCAACCCATCACCTAGGTATTAAGCCTAGCATGCATTAGCTATTTTTCCTAATGTTCCCCCTCCCCCAACTCTACCCACCAACAGGCCCCAGTGTGTGTTGTTCCCCTCCCTGTGTCCGTGTGTTCTCATTGTTCAGTTCCCACCTATAAATGAGAACATGTGGTGTTTGGTTTTCTGTTCCAGTGTTAGTTTGCTGAGCATAATGGCTTCCAGCTCTATCCATGTCCCTGCAAAGGACATGATCTCATTCCTTTTTGTGGCTGCATAGTATTCCATGGTATATATGTACCACATTTTCTTTATTCAGTCTATCATTGATGGGCATTTGGGTTGATTCCATGTCTTTGCTATTGTAAATAGTGCTGCAATAAACATATGTATGCATACATGTATCTTTGTAACAGAACGATTTATATTCCTTTGAGTATATACCCAGTAATTAGATTGCTGGGTCAAATGGTATTTCTGGTTCTAGATCTTTGAGGAATCACTACACTGTCTTCCACAGTAGTTGAACTAATTTACATTCCTAGCCACAGTGTAGAAGTATTCTTATTTCTCCACAAGCTCATCAGCATCTGTTGTTTCTTGACTTTTTAATAATTGATATTCTGACTGGCATGAGATGGTATCTCGTTGTGGTTTTGATGTGCATTTCTCTAATGATCAGTGATGTTGAGATTTTATTCATATGTTTTTTGGCTGCATGAATGTCTTCTTTTGTGAAGTGTCTGTTCATGTTCTTCTCCCACTTTTTAATGGGGTTGTTTTTTTCTTGCAAATTTGTTTAAGTTCCTTGTAGATTCTGAATATTAGACCTTTGTCAGATGAATAGATTGCAAAAATTTTCTCCTGCTCTGTAGGTTGCCTGTTTGCTCTGATGATAGTTTATTTTTGCTCTGCAGAAGCTCTTTAGAGTAATTAGATAGCATTTGTCAGTTTTTCCTTTTCTTGCAATTGCTTTTGGTGATTTTTGTCATGAAATCTTTCCCTATACCTCTGTCCTGAATGGTATTGTCAGACGATGATTTCTAACAAGTGAGATGATGGAACCATGAAGTTTTGGGTGGTAATTATGTATTGATATAGGTCATTAGTTGTAACAAATGTACCATTCTATTGTTCCTGTGTCCACCTGCCATGCTGTCATATGGAGAGAAGTAGTGGTGGATATGGCTTCAGCTTCTAACTCAAGTGGTAGCCTCAGAGGTACTAGGTCTCCCAGTGGGTCAGTTCTGTATCACTCTGTGAGTGATTCTGGGAGGCTTGCTCCTTTAGCTCTCCCTAAGATTTTGTAAGCCCCTGTATTAACTAATGTAGGTGCTTTTGGGGGTTCTTGATGAGACCACTTCCTTCCTCCCAAGACAACCTCCAACATTGCTATTCCCTAGGGCCGGTTATATTCCTCTGTGTGATTGCTTGCCATGCAGCCCAGCTCTTGCAACTGATGGGACACCCACAGAGATTATTCCATTCTTGAGACTCAGACTCTTCCAGTAAGAATTAAACACTAGTCTCCACATTCCAGAAAACGCAAGCCAAATTTTCCCAATAATTTTGTAACCAACCAGGCTCTGCTCTGGACCTCTGTTTAGAGAGGGTTGGGGGAGGAGATGGGAGGTGGGTGAGTGTGGTGTGATGTCAGTATTCTCTCCTGGCAAGACCCACACCCTCTACAAATGTTTTTGTAAAGGCCCCCTTCATTTGTTTTGAATTAGGGGGAACACCTCCCTCTCCTCTAACAGTGCTCTTCAAAGTAATCCTCACTCTCTTCCTTGTCTGGTCAGGCTGAGGTAAGGGCCACCTCCTTGGTAAGCTTTGAAGATATGGTTTAACATCTCTCTTTAGAACATGGGAATAGGTTTCACCTGTGATTCTCAGCTTTGGGACCTCAGCTGAAAGGAAAGTAACAGAAGAGGTCTCATTTAGCATCCAGTTATACTACTGTGTCTGATTTTCCAGATGGGAAGCCAGTACCCTGCTTTAAGGATTGTTTGGGGCAGAGTAGCCTGGGTCATCAGCAAGATGAGAATTGTCTTCAGCAGTATTGAGTTAAAACCACCAATTCAGAACAACTTTCTAACCCAGGTGACTGTTCAGACCCTGTTTCTTCTCCATGCCCCTTCTCATTCCAAACTTTGCATTTTAAAAATTATTTGCTGGATTTTTTCATGCTTATATGGTTTGTATCAAAAAGTTAATGGCAAAATCTGAGACGGAACCCAATGGGCAAAAGATCTTTAAAATTTACTAGTCATTCAAGAACTAATGTGACTACATTTAAAAAACATCTGAAAGCAAACACACACACACACACACACACACACACACACACCCCAAAAAAACAAAATCCATGAAGGCTAGATTTTATAAAGGATGGAATAACAACTAGTCCATGTGTATGTGCCTCAGTTTCCTAAAGCAGAATGAGTGGATTAGGCCATCACATTTCTTTTCAGTCCTAATGCTGCATGGCTCTACATAAACCAAAAGAAAGGCCAAACCTTAGTTAACTCTAAGGAAGCATTGTTCTCTTCCCTCAAGAGCTCAGATAAGCTAAAAACAAAACAAAACCCAAATGACTTGAAAACTTACATTCATTCAAAAACCTGCACGTGGATGTTTATAGCAGCTTATTTATAATTGTCAAAACTTGAAAGCAATCAAAATGTCCCTCAGTAGGTGAATGCATAAACAAACTGTTGTATGCCTAAGAAATGAAACATTATTCACTAAAAAGAAATGAGCTATCAAGCCATGAAAAGACATGGAGGAAACAAATGCCTATGAATAAGTAAAAGCCAATCTGAAAAGGCTATGTACTGTATGACTTCAAGTATATGAGATTTTGGAAAAAGCAAAACTGTGGAGACAGTAAAAAGATCAGTGGTTGCCAGCAGTTACTGCAGAGGGAGGGATCTGTGGGGAATACAGATGATTTTTAGGGCATGTATGGTACTGCAATGGTGGATACACATTTGTCAAAACCCTTAGGTTCACCGAGAGTGAACCCGAATGTAAATGATGAACTTTAAGTGATAATGTCAAATACTCTGTTGTAGCCCCTGTTTAAGTCAAGGCACTTCATGTATCACAAAAGGCAACATGGCCTGGCCATCTTTTGCCAAGTATTTTCAGGAAAGAAGTCAAGGAAGCACCCAAACTGGCAGGTTAGAGATGAAGCATGAGCTGAAATCCAGAGATCTTACAGCAAGAAGTAGCAATCACCCTGTTCCAGTTTCTGAGAACTACAGTTTGAACTTTGAACATGGCTGTCTCCAGAGTGGCAATTAGTTGAATGTTGGTCCTTGGCTCATAATGCTTATGATGAAAAAAATGATTAAATAGATAATAAATTTCTAATATATTTACTTTGCTTCCAGAATCATGTTGAAGCATCCCATTTACTGTTAGCTATATCCACTCTTTAATTAGATGAATTCTCTTGGTGCGCCATCCAATGGACCTGGTAACTTGGAATTTTAGTCTCTGTCCCGTTTCTGCTGAATACTCCTAATGCACATTAAATTGAAGACAAATGATTTTTACACCTCCATTTTTATTTAAATGAGAATTGTGAACATGAAGAACAGTGTTTTAAGAATAATTAATTCGAGTAATCAATATCCAAAGTGTTATTTAAGTATATAGCCTCATGATGCCCTCTAGTGGTTAACCCACAAGAAAAGTGCCTCCAAAGTGTCACAGAAAACAGAAATTTTCCCCTTCTAGAGGTGAGTCTACCCGTTCAAGTATGCTGTTATCTTTTATTTCTCTAATGAAAGCAATGGGGTTTTATGTTCAGTTGATGTTGCATTATTTTCTTAGTACCGCAGAGATAAAGACACATCAAGTTAATAACAGTAATTGTGTCAAAATCATTATAACCATTAAGTAAGGGCAATGGGTAGATATGGCCCCACTACAATTGGATTTATTGCCTCAGAGTATAGGAATACATCCCTTAGGGATGAGAAAATTCTGGGATTGATTAATCTGTTATTGTTAATCCTTTTCCACCACTGAAATGGCTGTCTTGGAAGTGAGCTGTGATTCTTAGGCAGGTAGTGGCACTATTCGAGAAAGAAAAGAATAACTACTAGTCCCAATTAAAAATAAAACAAAAAGTGGACCTATTACTTGATAAATACCTTATAAGAATTGTTTTCTGCATTCTTGAATTCTCAACAATTGCCATTAGAGTGACATCCATCTATTCATCTATCTATCTATCTTCACATACAAAGTATGTTTTATAAGATTTTGAATAAATGTTCAATAAAGTTAGTGAAGGTCTTAAAATTGGATTTTCTTCTAATTATCAGTTTCAAGACATAAAAAATTTTAAAATGCTTATAAATTGTTGATTTGTACATTTTTCTTCATTCTATGGAAACTAATCTCATTTGAATACATTTAAAGGTATCTCTTTAATGATTTCTTCTGGATAACAAGTTGCAAGCTTCACATTCATATTCTTTACTGATAAGTCTATGGTTTTCTCCAAAGTATAAAGTTGCATGACAATAAATCCCTTCAAAAGAAAACATGCTGCATAGCAGAGCTGTTTATGTGACCTGACAGACGCTGGTCTATAACAGTGCTTTTTGGAAAGTAGTTGAAGCATTTTCTCGATAATAAACTCAACAAATATTTTTATTAGTCTCCTTCCACGCGCCTGCTAGTCTGTATACTAAAGTTAACTAATTGTAGGCAGTTGGTACTGGAGAGAAAGACTGAAAAAGTGATTGCAACATAGAACTTAACAGACATTATGTCCTGCCATTAAGTAGTAAGCATTTTTCAACTTTCTTTTTCTTTTTCCCCAACAAATATTCTAACCATCCCCACAAGGAAATTAATAATAATAAATCTCCAAACAATTCACCAAGACAAGAGTACACATACCAGGATCTGGAGCCGGAATTAGAAAGAAACAAAATGGGGAGAGCTGTCTGAAGGTGAAACCTTCCTTTCCCATCAACTATGTTTGTTTGCCTAATGTATAATTTATTCCTGTTGTTAGTTGCCTTCTCTCCCCAGGTCCTTGAGATTGTGAACATTGTTTCCAGGACTATATTTGTTTCCATAAAATTACCCTCTCATGAAATGATTTGTCAGATTCACAGGTTTGTTATACTTGAATTTTAGCTGATGCTATTACGCCTGTTCCTTTTTCCCTTTCATTCCTGCTAATTCTAAAGCGAGTATATCCTGTGATTTTTAACTCATTTTCTGAAGGCAATCTGAATCCATCCAACCCTCTGCGCATTGAATCTAGGAGTAAGTGAGTCTCACATATACTAAATTCGAGTGATGTTAGGGTCACAGGATTCTCAGAGAAGCCTAGTTTTCTTCAAGTGAGCCAAGGGACCAGGTCCTTCTGAGCCTACTAAAGAGGACACATGCTTTATTAGGTTAGGCCTGGTTCTGACCCTTACCTTCCCAGTGTCCTGCAATTGACCAGGAGCCAAGCTGGAGCTCCTGGAGTCCTTCAACAGAGGAATGAATTAATCTGGCATCCAAACTGGAGATGGAAAATTTCTTCAAATTTTGTAACCGGGGCCCCAAGGGGTGGGAGGGAGACTGCTGGGTGGAGTAGTGGGAGGCATTGTTTTCTTCTTTCTGAAAAGAGAATTTAAAATATATGCATAATATTTTGAGTTGTCTTTTCCAAATGAAAAAAATATTTTAAGGAAAATGCACCCACATCATAGTATAATTTGATCTGCCCCAAAGTGGGGCACACTGGGGACACTAATTGTGAAAATACAACTTATACACAGAAACCAACTTTCTAATTATATTGACTTTTAAGTGTCTATAGTTTTAGTTACAATAGAGTTACAGTAAATCACATTTTAAGGTATTTAAAGTGACTATTGGTTTTGCTTGTTAAGGACAGCCAACTGAAGATCAGAGGCAAGCATCAGTATTAGCGTAAATAATGAAGCAATCATCTGACCTTAATATCCCCTATAGTGTCAAACTGATACTTATTTTCAGAAAAGACTGAAAAACAAATGGTAGTGGAAAAAAAACAGTCTGCATATATTTATCTAGGATCTGTTTTCTGTGCAGAGGTTTTTTGAACATATGCCATTAACATTTCCTTATTTATTGTTCGCTCTTTTGAACGTGTCAGTGTACTTTTACTTGCCTTACTTTTTAAATGATCAAGTTGGAATTTTTTTCTGTATTTACAAAGCATTTGTATTACTTTCTTGTCAACATCTGGAATATACTCTTTTTTAAAAAGTTAATATAATAGTCATTTTCTTACTGATTTATAAAACGTCTATAAATTAATATAATTAACCTCTATGATTTCCCCCTAGTTTATTATTTTCAAATTTTGTGTATGGTGTTTCTTTTAAGTACAGTTAAAAATGATTTTATAATCATATTTATCAGCCTTTTAATTTATATTTTTGTCTTTGGTGTTACACATTGAAAAGCTTTTCTCTCCTTAGACTATGTAGTCCCTTGTGGTGCAATCACAGCTCACTGAAGCCTCAAATTCCTGGGCTGAAGCAATTCCCCTGTCTCAGTTTCCCAAGTAGCGGTAACTACAAAGCACGTACCACCATGCCCCATGCCTGGCTTTTTTTTTTTTTTTTTTTAATTTTGTAGACACAGGGGCTCACTTTGTCGCCCAGACTGGTCTCAAACTTCTGATCTCCAGTGATCCTCCCACCTCACCCTCCCAAAGTGCTGGGATTACAGGCATGAGCCACTGCGTGTATCCCTCATTATGATTTTATATTTTGTGTTTCAAATTTTTAATCCATCTGGGATTCATTTTGGTACCTTATATGTTGTGTTAATTTGATTTTTGATTTTCCCACAGATTTAGATGGTAGTTTTAACCAGTCGTTAATTCATTTTTCCTTTGATGATTTGAGATGCTAGCTTATCCTGTACTAATATTTTATATCTTTTTAAGGCTGTTTATATAAAGTTATTAATGTCCTGGTATGAAATAAAACATTGAGCATTCTTTGATTTCCTCTTTTTTCCTGCTCAGTTGACTTACTGCCCTTATTTTTATTATGCTCTAACAATTCTTTACATTCTTTACACTCTCTTGACATTTGTATTAGGTCTTATAACTAGGTTTTGAGTTTGTTCTTTTTATTAATTTCTAAGTTAGCTGGTGTATGTTTTCAATTCAAAATATCAGAAAAGATAAATGATTTCTGGTCTTTGTTTATCTTTGTATGTCCAAGAATAGGTCTTTCTGTTGTTTGTATATGTTAGAAATAATAGGAATGAGTAGAGAATTTAAGGACTTTCTGTTGTAGGGGATGAAGGGAATGATACCTGGAAAATATCCCTTTTCTGGGAAACAGATTCTGTTTGTTTCCCTACATGTGGCTTGTAGGATTTTTCTTTCCCATTAAAATTCAAAGGTTGGCCAAGTTAAGTCATTTCATTAATTTTGCCTCATACTTGATACACTTTTGAAATCGAAAGATCTGAATCTCCCTTTGGTTCAGGTCAAAGTTCTTCTGTAGGTTTTTATGTTAGCTTTTTGTACGTTTGCTTTATTTTCTTCTGGAATTTCTAATATACGTATCATTTCCTGGAACTGTTTTTCATGTGCGTTTTCTTTCATCTTATTAATCTCTGCATAATTGAGTTACAGGATAACCTTTCTAAGCATATCTTCTAATTTTTTCATTTTTCTCCTGCTGTTTGCAGTTTGTTGTTACTTCTGGGTTCCAAGCAACTTAAAGCCAGACTGTGTTTCAGATCTTTGTATTTCCAGTTCTTAGTGCACTGCTTGGCACAGAGAACATGATGAATAAAAGTTTATTGAATTATATTGCAATAAAGTTGCTCAAATATAAATGGTAAAAATTTATTATGGAATAATTTTTGGTGACAACAACATGTATATCTTGGTGTAAAATGACTGATATAAACTATATTAGCTGTGAAGTCTTTTCAGAAATTATGGTATTGTATGTAAGAATTTTAGCTTAGAACCTCTAATATTATTCTATAACTTTAAAATCAAGCCCAGCCCAGCCCCAGCCCCCAGGCACACTGTTGCAGTGGGGTAAAAAGACATGTAATAAAGTATGAAAATAATGACTAATATTTGCTGGGGCTTACTAAAGGGAAGGACCTAGCCAAGGGCTCTGCATACATAATCTCATTTAATCTTCTCTACAAATTTGTTAGGCCTTATGTTTACTGATGAAGAAACTGAAGTTTAGAGGGTAATTTGCAAAAGGTCATATAGCTAGTAAGTAGCTGAGCTGGGATTTGAGCCCAAGCCTGATTAATTCCAAAGTCTGTGATTTAACTAATTAAACTGGACTGGATGGCTTTTCCTTTCCCCAGTCCTCCCAATGCTGAGGTTCAGTGACACTGTAATGTTTCTTGACTCCATATGCATACTGACCCTTCCTTCCTTCTCTCTTTTCTTTTCTTTCCTTTTTCTCTTTCCCCAGAACTCTGATTTGGCTTCATAGCATCTGAATCTTTAAGATTACAGACCATCAACATGGAAGGCTTATCCTTGATCTAAAACTGGTGAGGTTTAAGTCATCGCCCTTTTCCTCATCCTATTTGCTTTTAAGCCACATAATTAAATGCCTATTGTTTACGGTGGCCTCAAAGAAAGAGAAGTAAGTTATGGTCTTTACCTGCGAAGGGTTTCAGTCTGATTGCAAAGGACGGCATATCCACACAGAAAGAGCCCATTTCCCCACATAGCTGCTTTTAAAATAGCCATCTGTGTTACACGTTGGTTTGATATTTCAAGATTCTCTTAAAGATTCTTAAGGGATTATGAAGGTTCTGGTACTGAAATGGGTGTTCTCAATCATCCTTTACTCCAAGACCCTGAAAACCAAACTTTGCTCCTTGCAAGGGAATTTAGACACCTGGATTGCCCACTCCAGGTGCTCCAAATCTGGGACCTGCGTGGGAACGATGGGGACCATGAGTGCTCAGCCTTGTGTTGGAGCACAGTGCCATGGAAAGAAAAAGATAGTGATGACTCTTTTTTGACCTCTGTCTTATTGGTTGGTGACTGGGGCAAAAGCTACATTAAGGAGTGACAGTCATAGCAGAGATTATGAAACTGATAAACAGAAAGCAGCATGGTATATTGATTAAGGAATTGGGCTTCAGATTAAGAAAGCCCTAGCTCTGAATCTGTTCTCCACCAATTATTAGCATTATGATCTTAGACAAGTTCCTTAAAACCCACTGAGCTTTATTATTCTCATGTTTTACATCAAGTACTCAATAAATAATAGCTAGTACTTTTAATAGTAATTCACCGGGTGTAATGGACTTCTTTGTTTTTCTACCTAGTGTCCATTTTTCCTTTTTTAATTTTTTTAAATAACACAATGATTTTCTCACCTCTCCCTCAATGTAATTGCCAACGTTCTGAATCCTCCTCTCAACAAGGGGTGAACATATGGCTGGAGCTAAGCCAACCAGTCTCTCTTTGGGGACTCGGAATCTTGAATTAATCGATACTCTGAAGAGATTGTCCGTTGATTCCTGCCACCTGGACCTTTAGAGCTGCCTCAATTGACGTCTTCCTTTAAACTTGATAATTTGACCACCTCCTGTTCTTCTTCTGCATCTAACATCTTCAGCAAAAAACTGAGCAGAGTAGGTTTTGTTTACAACTAAAAGAACCTGCCTACTATATCTGGTCAACCTTCTCATGCCCACATGGTTGATTTCTTTATCTTTGATTTACTCCAAGAAACCCATTCGATCGGTTACTCTGGTCCTAAACATTCCTCTTGCAAGTAATATAGTAGTCATCCTAGGCATCTCCTATATTGTCTAACATTTTATCATGAAGTGTATCCATTTTCTCCAAAGCATTTCTGCGCATATCTAAAGCCCATGTTATCTGTGGTAACCTCATGTATACCTGAGAATGATGCATCTGTCTTCCCCATGGTGTGGTGCACCTACGCGGCTGCTGTGTCTATTTTCTAGACCCAGCATGCCCAGATTTTTCATCTGCTCTCACACGGTTTCATCTCCAAATCTTTTATTATATTGGATTCCCTCCTCTGAACTCTTTCCAGTTAGCTAGAAAGTACACCCTATCCCATAATATCATGTTATCCCAGACAGCACAGAGGTCCCGTCCTGTCCAGAAGGTAACTGTGTAGTCCCCAGGGCATGACATTTGTTCTTCATACCTGAGGTAGCTATGAATATTCTGGGTCTCCTGCCCAGGCATACTCTGAGCATGCCACAAGTGGGAAGGGGTTAGCAGACAGGTATCCACGTGTTCCAGGGAAGAGTCATTGCCTATTCTGAGCAGTGCTAATCAGTTCAATTTCTCTTCGTGTCTACTTTGAACTGCAGCCTTCTTTCTAACACAAGAACACCAAAGTGAGTAATAATTAACAATTATTCAGAGCTCATGGTGTGCCAGGCACTGTGCCAAATGCTTAACATTTATGAACTCGTTTAATTCTTACAATATCCCTTTATACTAGGTTATTATCTTCATTTTACAAATGAAGAAACAGTTATACTGGGTCTAGATTACATGGCTAGGAAATGAAGTAGCAGAAATTTTGACCTTGGATTTGACTGTAAAGCCCATGTCTTTAAATATAACATTGAATTGTTTAAACATTCAAGAGGAATGGACTAGAAAATGTTAGACAAAAATTAGAAAGGGCATGTGCTTTTGTAAAAAGGTAGAGTCTTATACCATGCAATATAGCATAATGATTTCCTGGCGAAAATGAGTGAGAAATAACTCGTGCATATTTCCTTCCCTAGAGATTAAAAATGAGTATTGTATATGGAAGGCTCTGAGAAATCCTGATATGAAGAAAGCTATTTAAGGCCACATTCTTTATCTCTCTCTCTCTCTCTCTTTTTTTTTTTTAAATACAATTAGGACAGCTTTAATTTCTTTGATTTGCTTTATTGCTTAGCTCAAATGTCCAGTACATTTTCCAGCACCTCTGATTCTAGGGAAAAGACATTTAGTTTTTCATTATTAAATATCACATTGAGTAAAAGTTTTTGTAAGTATTCATTTATCAGGTGAAGAAAGTTTCAGTTTTTTTTTTTTTTTAGTTTGCTGAGAGTTTGTTTGTTTGTTTTTATACTTTAAGTTCTGGGATACATGTGCGGAATGTGCAGGTTTGTTACATAGGCATACAGGTGTTATGGTGGTTTGCTGCACCCATCAACTCCTCATCTACATTAGGTATTTCTCCTAATGCCATCCCTCCCCCAGCTCCCCACCCCCTGACAGGCCCGGGTGTGTGATGTTCCCCTCCCTGTGTCCATGTGTTCTCATTGTTCACTTCCCACCTATGAGTGAGAACATGCACTGTTTGGTTTTCTGTTCCTGTGTTAGTTTGCCGAGAATGATGATTTCCAGCTTCACCCATGTCCCTGCAAAGGACATGAACTCATTCTTTTTTATGGCTGCCTAGTATTCCATGATGTATATGTGTAAGGCAACATTCTCTAAATTTATTCTAACAGAGGAGACATGTTTCTCACTGAGAGTACAAAAATATACAGTAGACTTAACTACTTGTTAGAATACTACACTGAATTATACATATGATGCCTCACATCTTCATAATGACCTTGTAATAAGTACATTATTATTTCAGTTTTTCAGATGAGGGAACTGACAGTCAGAAAGATTTACCTCTCCAAAGGCTATGTGTGGGTAAGTTGCTAATTAGGAGTTTTGTTCCAGTTATATAAGACGGTAATGTCTTTGCTTTGCTTTGCTTGCATGCTTAAAATATTTATTTCCCCTATCTAAGACCTCAAATGAAGAAAATTCGGTTTTAAGAGTTATTATTGCCGCTACTTTTTTGATGTCTTGGAGATGCGAAAGCAGCATGCTGAGGAGAAAAGAGCACCTGCTTGGTGTCAGGAAATCTTAGGCTGGATGGAAACCTCTGCTACTGACAGCTAAGGCTGCCTGTGAAAGTTGCTTAATCTCTCTGAGCCTATTTTCTTTCCTATGAAATGGATATTCATAATATGAGCAGCTTATTAACTGTTTTCCCCAGCATATGTATTCAACTCCATATTTCATTCTAACAAGGTAGACAAAACAAATGGTTTTATTTGTAGCTCAAAATACAGCACCTTAGATCAGATCATGGTTTTCCTGATTTTGTAACATTTTAGAGATAGCTAAAAAATACTAACATAGTTTTCCATAGTTTTGTTTTATTTATTTATTTATTCATTTATTTATTTGAGATGGAGTCTCACTCTGTCACCCAGGCTGGAGTGCAGTGACACGATCTCTGCTCACTGCAACCTCTGCCTCCCAGGTTCAAGTGATTCTCCTGCCTCAGCCTCCTGACTAGCTGGAAATACAGGCATGAGCCACCATGCCCAGCTAATTTTTGTATTTGTAGTAGAGACAGGATTTCATGATGTTTACTAGGCTGGTCTTGAACTCCTGACCTCAGATGATCCGCCCACCTTGGTTTTATCAAAATATCTTATTTAAGAGGCCAGGTGCAGTGGCTTACACCTGTAGTCTCAGCACTTTGGGAGGCTGAGGCAAGAGGGTCACTTGAGTCCAGGAGTTTCAGAGCAGCCTGGGCAACACAACACAGTGAGACACTGTCTTTACATAAGATGATTTTTTAAAAATTAGCTGGGTGTGGTGGCTCACACCTGTTGTCCCTGTGGGAGGCTGAAGCAGGAGGATCTCTTGAGCCCGAGAAGTCGGGGCTGCAGTGAGCCCCATCATGCCATTGTACTCCAGCCTGGGTGACAGAGCAAGACCCTCTGTCAATATCTCAATAAATAAATAAACAAACAAACAAATGAATAAATATCTTATTTAGGATCTTCTTTTTATTTTATGTACTTTAGATACAGAAAATTGATCTATTTTAAGTGTATATTTCATTAAACGTTGACAAATGTATACAATCACATAACTACCATTGCAATCAGGTTACAGAACATTCCTATCACCCCAGAATGTTCCCTCCTGAACTTCTGCACTCACAACCCTCCCCTGAGCCCCGGCTCCCAGAAATCACTGATCTGCTTTTGTCACTTTGATATATTTTGTCACTGTTTTGCCTTTCTTAGGATGTTACCTAAAAGGGATCAGACAGTATGTAGTCTTCTATGTCTGACTTCTTTGATTTAGCATAATGCTTTTGAGATTCACCTGTGTTGTTTTGTGTTTCAGTAGTTTATTTCATTTTGCTGCTGCTATGATTTATCCATTAGCCAATTAATGGAAATTTAGATTGCTTTTAGGTTTTTGCCTTCCATGATATTTAGTATGTGTCTTTTTGTGAACATACATTTTTATTTATTTTGGGTAGATACCTAGAGTAGAATTTCTGGGGTCATAAAGTGAGTATGTGCTTCACATTCTAAGAAACTGCTAACCCGTTTTCCAAACCAGTTTCTTCTATTTGGCATAAGTACAAATTATGAGAGTTCTTGTTCCACATTCTCACTTATTTGTCATTATCAATCTTTTAAATTTTTGATATTCTAATATATGTGTAGGTATCTCATTGTAGTTTTAATCTAAATTGCCATAGTAACTATGTTTAGTATCTTTTCGTGTGCTTACTTGTTATACCTTCTTTGATGAAGTATATATTCAATGTTTGTCCATTTAAAAATCAGTTTGATTGTCCTATTAGTGTGTTGCAAGAGTTCCTTATATATACTGGATAGTAAGACTATTTCATATATGTGTTTGCAAATACATTCTCCTAGCCTGTGACTTGCCTTTCCTTAAAAATGTGTTTTGAAGAGGACACAGATTTAATTGTAAAGACATTCAATTTATCCACATTGTTTTCTTTTATGGCTTAAGCTTTTGGTGTCATATTTAAGAAATCTCTGACTGACCCAAGGTAACAATAATTTTATTTTGTATTTTCTTCTACAGGTTGTGTAATTTTAGTGCTTATTTATTGTTCTAGGATACATTTATGTTTATGTGATAATTATGTTTATAATTAATTTTTGTAGGTGATATAAAGTAAGGATTGAGTTCATAGTTTTGAATATGGATGTCTATTTTTTCCATTTGTTGGAAAGACTCCTCTTTCTTGATGAATTATCTTGGCCCCTTGTTGAAAATCAGTTGACAACGTACGTGTGGATGTGTGTGGGCTTTCTATTCAGTTCCAGCAACCTATATGTCTATCCATACGTTGTTAGCGACATATTTTTTTAGATGTCCCATATCAGGTTGAGGAAGTTCTCTTTCATTCCTAAATTGCTGCAAGTTTCTATCAAATATTAAAAAACAAAATGTTTGTAATTCTTTTTTATTTGGCATCTATTGAGATAACTATATAGCATATCCTTTATTATGGTATGTTAATATGCTGAATTTACCCTGAGTCTCAAATACTAAACTAACCTTGAGTTCTTGGGATGACCAATACTTGGTCATGGCATATTATCTTAATATTCTGTGAGTTTTTTTCTTATAAAAATATTTATGTCTGGTGTTAGTATCAGGGTAATACTGGTTTTATAGATGAGTTAGAAAGGATGCCATCCTCTTCTATTTTCTGGACAAATTTGTGTTCTCTTTCTCAGATGTTTAATTGAATTAACTGTTGAAGCTGGGCATAAAATTCTCTTCATGGGAAAATTTTTAAGCTAAAAATTCTATGTTCTTCATAGATACAGTACTATTTAGATGATTTATTTCTTTTATGAGTGAGCTATAATAGTTTGTGTATTTCAACAGATTTTTCATTTATTCTGAAATGTTGAATTCGTTGGCATAAAATGTTCATAGTATTTCCAATAATATGTTTGATGTCTGTAGGATCTGTAGTGACACCCTTTTTTTCATTTATGATATTGATACTTTATGTCTCTTCCCTTTATTCTAATTTACTTGGCTAGATGGGAGGTTGACAGACATTTTTCTGTAAGGTATTAGATAGTAACTATTTTAGGCTTTGTGGGCCATGGACTTATTTCTTCTTCCTCTCTTCCTTCTTTGTCTCCTCCTTCCTCTTTAACAGCTTTTAAAAATGTAAAAACAATTTATAACTGCAGAGTACTAAAAACAGGTGACACACTTTATTTGGTCCATAGGCCATAGTTTATCAACACCTGGTCTAGAGTTTTATCAGCTTTATTGGTAATTTTTAAAAATCAGCTTTTTCTCTATTTATTTTCTCTATTGTTTTACTGTTTCCTATGTCATTGATATCTGATTTTTTTTCCTTTTGTATAGTTTAGGCTTTATTTACCCTTCTTTTTCTGGTTTTTAAATATAAATTCTTAGATTATCTACTTGAAATATTTGTTCTTTTCTAATATAAGCAGCTAATGCTTTAAAATTACCTTTGTGCTATGTTGCATCCCATAACTTCTGAAATGTTATTTTTGTTTCTATTAATCTCAAAATATTTTCCAATAATCATTGTGAATTCTTCATTAACCCATGAACTCTGAAATATGTTAACTGTTTTGCAAATATTTTTAGATTTTCCATATAGTTATGTTATCCCTTTCTAATATAATATCACTGTGGTAAGAGAACATACTTTTTGTTATTTCAACCTTTTACAATTTATGAGACTGATTTTTCTATCCCAGAATATGACCTATCTTGGTAAATTTTCTATGTGCACTGAAAAAGAATATGTATTCTTCTGTTGTTGGGTAGCACGTTTTATAAATGTCAATTAGGTCAAAATTTTGGTAATGTTCATGTCTTCTATATTTTTATTCATTTTCTGTATACTTGTTATCTCAGCTAATGAAAGAGCTGTTAAACTCTCCAACTATAATGGTTGCATTTACTGATTTCTCTCCTCAGTTGTATCAGTTTTGTTTCATATATACAGTCATGTGCCACCTAACAATGTTTCAGTCAACAATGGACCACATATACAATGATCATATGTACCATAGATCATAATGGAGCTAAAAGATTCCTGTTGCTTAGTGATGTTATACCTATTGTAATGTTGTAGCACAATTCTATATTTTATAAATTTAGTGTAGCCTAAGCATACGGTATGTATACAGCTTATAGTAGTGTACAGTAATGTCCCAGGCCTTTACATTCACTCACTACTCATTCACTGACTTACCTAGAGCAATTTCCAGTCCTGCAAGCTCCATTCGTGGTAAGTGCCCTATAGAGGTGTATCTTTTTTATCTTTTGTACTATATTTTTACTGCATCTTTTCTTGGTTTATATATACAAACACTTACCATTGTGTTACAGTTGCCTACAGTGTTAAGGATAGTAACAGGCTGTACATGTTTGTAGCCTAGGAGCAATAGGCTATACCATATAACTTAGGCATTAGTAGGCTTTACTATCTAGTTTTGTGCAAGTACACTGTGATGTTCTAACAACAGGATTATCTAAGGATGCATTTTTCAGAATTTATCCTCATCATTAAGCAACATGTGACTGCATTATATTGATTGTTTGTGTACTTTGAAGCTCTGATATTAGGTGCATATATATTTAGTATTCTTATAGTCTCTTAATGAATTGACCCCTTTTTCATTATGAAATTACCTTCTTCATCCCTGATATAATTCCTCATTCTAAAATCTACTTCATACAGCCACTCCAGCTTCCTTTTGATTAGTGTTTTCATAATGTATCTTTCTATTCAATAACTTTTAGCTTATCTGTGTCTTCATATTTATGTCTTATAGATGGCATATAGGTGGGTTTTGCTTTTTAATCTAATCTGATAATACCCTTTAAGTTGGGTGTTTAAACTATTATATTTAATCTAATTATCAATATATTTGAGTTTAAATTTAACTTTTTTTTCTTCTATTTGTCATTTCTGACCTTTGTTCTGCTTTTTCCTTTTTTCTCCAATTTTTTGGGAGGTTAGTTTTTATTTAATTTCCATTTTTTCTCTGCTATTGTGTTATTAGCTATATTTATAATAAAGTAATCCTTTTATTTCACTATTTTAGTGGTTACTTCAGGGTTTACAATATACATTTTTATGCTTATTACTGTCTACCTTCAATTCATGGATATAATGCTTCTATTTCCCCACCTTTGTGTTATTGTGGTCATACATTTTACTTTTACCTATATTATAAACTTAACAATTCATTATTTTTGCTTTAGATAGTTAATTATTTTTAAAGAAGTTGCAAACTGATAAAAATGTTTTCTATTTATTCATATTTTTACCATCTCCAGAGTTCTTCATTCATTTGTATTGGCTCAAATTAACACCTGATAATAATCTCTTTTAATGTAAAGAACTTTCTTTAACATTCATGTAGAGCAGTGAATCTAGTAACATTCTCTCAGGTCTTTTTGCTAAATACAGAATTCTAGGTTGATATATTTTAGTCTTTTTTTTTTTTTTTTTCTGTGTAGTAAAATGTCTTTCCGTTGTCTCTGGCTTCCATAGATTTTGAAGCAGTCCACTGCATTTCTCATTTTTGTTTCTCTGTTTGTAGCATGTCTTCCAGACCCCTCCTCCATCCCCAGCATCTTTTAGGATTTTCCCTTTATCACTGGTTATCTTAACTTGTTTTATTATTATATGTCTTGGTGTGTTTTTCTTTATATTTTTTCTGCTTGGGGTTTGCTGAGTTCTGGAACTTGTTTATAGTTTTCATCAAATGTGAACATTTTTCAGTCATTTCAAAAGAATTAAACTTTTGTATTCTCTCCTGGAACTCCATTAACACATACATTATACTTCTTAATATTGTCCCTCAGATGATTGATGCTCTATTCATTTTTTCCACTGTGTTTTTTTCTTTGCCCTTCATTTTGGATAGTCTGTATTGCTTGTCTTCAAGTTCTCTGATTTTTTTTTCTTTTCTGCAGCATTTAATTTGTCTTTAATTTCATCTGATGGATTTTTCATTTAACGTATTGCATTTTTCATCTTTACAATTTCATCTGAATCTATTTTTTTTTTTTTTTAAGACTGAGTTTCACTCTTGTTGCCCAGGCTGGAGTGCAGTGGTGTGATCTCAGCTCCTGGCTCACTGCAAACTCTGCCTCCCGATTCAAGCGATTCTTCTGCCTCAGCCTCCCAAGTAGCTGAGATTACAGGTGCCTGCCACCACGCCTGGCTAATTTTTATATTTTTAGTAGAAACAGAGTTTCACCATGTTGGCCAGGCTGGTCTTGACCTCCTCACCTCAGGTGATCCACCCTCCTGGGCTTCCCAAAGTGCTGGGATTACAGGCGTGAACCACCACACCCGGACTCACCTGAACCTTTTAAAATATCTTATGTTTCTCCTCAATATGATTGTACTTTTCTCTACCTTCTGGAACATTTGGAGCACACTATAATAGCTATCTAGCATTTTTGTTGGGTAGTTCTGTCATTTCTGGATCTATTTCAATTTGATTAGTTTTTCTTCTGATTATGGATCTTGGTTTTTGTTTTGTATGCCTGGTAATATTTTATTAGATGCCATACATTTTGAATTTTATGTTTTTTGCTTCTGGATTTTGTTTTATTACTTTAATAGTGTTGGATTTTGTTTTTTGCTAACAAGACAGATTAACACGTATTTCCATTAAAATACCCTTTTTTGTTTCATTAAGAAGACAATGACTTATTCAAACCTGTATATATAATGTCATTAAAATACGCACATATATTTAAAAGTTGTACATTTAGAGGGCAACCTTTAAAGACATGCGTGTTTAAATTATATATCTTATTCAATATATTTGATTACTTTTTGTATCTCTAAGTGTTCATGTATCTATCCTTTCATGTGCAAGAGAGAGAAAATTTTTTTTTAAGCAGTAATTGATTCCAGCCATGGCTGACTCCTAATGAAATGACATAATTTGCATTTGAAATGGATTTTTTTAAGTGAATCCAATTTATTGGCCCCTTTGAATGTAGAAGTTAAAGTTTTAACTACAAGTTCAGTAAGGAGAAAGTGAGGTAAAAATATTATTTCATTCATCCATTTATTCACTGAACAAATATATAGGGAATGCTTGTGTTTACCAGATTCTGTTTCTACATTTGTAGGCCCTGAGATGTACAAGTGAAGAAGACAAGACATTCTCTACCCTCATGACACTTCGATTCTAATAAAGGGAGACAGACAACAAACAAATCATTTTTTAGATAAATAACAAGATTTCTGATGGTGGTAAGAGCTCTGGAGGAAATGAAGGGAAGGGAGAGCAACTATAGACAGTTAATTCAGGGATAGCCCTTTTGAGAAGATGACATTTGAGCAGACCCTGAATGATGACAGAGAGAAGAAACGTAAAGACTAAACACAGGGCAATAGCAAGGATAAAGGCCCTGAAGTAGAATGAGCTTACTGTATTTAAATAATAACAAGCAAACTAGGGCAAGTAGAGCAGAGTGGAAGGTGATGAGGTCAGAGAGGCAAATGGGAGCCAGAGCATGTAAGACCTTGCAGGCAGTGGCAAGGAGTTTGCGTTTTATTTTAAATATGATGCTAGTGGAGGATTTGGAGCAGGAGAGTGACATAGTTAGACTTATGTTTTAAGATTACTTTGTAGCTTGCTATTGTATGACCAATAGACTCTAGGGTGGGGAGGATGAAAGGGAAGATGGGAGATCAGTTAGATGCTTTACAATAGATCAATCCAGAAAATTACAATTATTTACATGTAAAGTTAATAGGCATTTGAAAGGAGGAGGGTGGAGAGGATGAGTCAAGGAAGGGAGGACTGACCCATTAGTCAGGAGACTGGAACTCATGAGAAAAGTATCTAGTGAGAAATAGCAACTGGTGAGATTCCCAGTGTCAGAGTGTCTGAGGGACATTTTAGAACAAGGCTGTCTACTAGTCTGTTTCAGGTTGTTTGTGGGTCTATGTTGTAAGCTCACTCTACTATCCCAAGCCTTAGTAAAAGTTTGCGACACATACTGTCCTGCATTGCTAGTACTTTGAGGGTAGAAAGAAATCAATCTGGTGTCCTGTGCAATACCACATAGCATAGGAGAAGGAGAGTGTGCAGAACATGGCAATATGCTTCACTGGGCAAACTAACCTAGTGGATTTGAGAGTATACAACCATCAGTGATGAGCAAAAAGTCAACATTTCTCAAAGATTCTCAGGAGAGTTTGGGATGGATATTGGGTTTCCCAGCCCATACGTGATAGTGGTTTGAGCCAACTCATTTGCATCTTGAAAGGCAAGGTGACCTAGCAGATTACCAGTCACATAAGTAACTGAAGAACAGTAGTTTGATGGTGTCTGGCTATGTCAGTAGCATAAATCATTATGATGGTTTTCCCCAGCCAGATATTTTTCCCAGAAGTTACTTATTAATAACTAATTTATGTGCTCACTGACAAATATATATTGAACACCTATTATATGCCAGACATTGGATTAAGAACTGAAGCTACTGCACTAAACAACATAGCAAACATAGCATAATTTATCCCAGTTGGAGTAACTTGATTCCACTCAGTACTTCAAAATGGCCAGGCATTTGGCTCAATTCCGAGTTGGGCATTTTTATCTGGTAAGACACACAGATACCTAGGTTGGGCATTTGGGGAAATAAGCTTCCTTCCTCTTTTGTAGGAACTCCTGCTCTCCTTCATGGGGAGATCCAGTAGCTGCACACAAAAACGTAGCTATTATCATTATTACTGTATATTGTTTTTCTTAACTTACTGATTTCCCTTAGTGTTTTAGGTGAACTAAATTTCTAAAATAGTTTCCTTAAGCAGTCAGAATTTTTACAACTTATTTTAATACATAGTTTATAATAATAAAATGTTCATGTATGATCAAATTATTTCTTGGAAAAAGTCAAAAATCGTTCTAGAATAGAATATTTTCTAAACATTTAACCAGAAAAAATAAAGATAACATAACAACAACTTTGGAAAACGGTTTGGCATTATCTGCTAAAGTTAAATAGACACATAACATATAACTCAGGAAATTCTACTCTTAGTTTATAACCAACAGATTATCTCTGTCTGTCTATCTTACAAGAATGTTCATAGTAACACTACCCATGATGGCTAAAAACTAGGAATAACTTAAATGTCCATCAACAGTAAAATAAATAAATGAATTGTGATATATTCAAACAATTGAAATATATATAGCAATAAAAATGAATGGAGTACCTGCAATAATATGGCTGAGGCTCACAAACATAATAGCTTAAAAAGCTAGGTAAAAAGAGTACAACTTGTATGCCTTCTTTTACATAAAAGTTCAAAAACAGGTAAAACTTCATGGTGGTGGAAGTCAGGAAAGGGACTCCTCTAGGAAGTGTAGTGACAGGAAGAGAGCTAGAGGAAGTTTCTGGGGTCTGATCAAATTCTGTTTCTTGATCTGAGTGCTAGCTACAAAGATGTGTTCACTTTATGAAAATTCATTGAGGTGTATACTTACGATTTGTGTACTTATTTGTATGGATATTATACTTGAATAAAAAGTTTGCTTAAAGTAGAACGAGAGCAAAACTCCATCTCAAAAAAAAGTAGAGATAAATGCATTGTATTATATTCCCTAGAGTTCATAATTCATTTTTTTTGAAATGCTGTGGATTCTCAGTGAATATTTGGTGACTATAAATACTATCATTTTGATTTAAATTTTTATTTTATTGTATTCTTTGGGGAATAATTTTTCAGCAAATACATATTGGAAAATAAGACAAGTATTTATATTAACTAATCAGCATCATCTAAATAGGAGTCCTAGCCAAGCAAAATGGTTCTAAGCCAGCATTAGATTTAACCATTAGCTTTTACCAAAAAAAAGATATGTATCACTAAACTCTCAAGCAGACAGAATTTACAAATTTCATTGAGCTAGAGATTTCTTTTATTTTTCAAAATTAAAATTTCCAACTTAAATTCTTCAATATGACTTTTTGCAGAGTTATTTATAAATACAAAATACACTATAGTTTTTGCTCATAAATATTTCTTGAATCTGTTCTATTATCTAAGCTATCCTTGCTTTGGCAAAGATTCAATTCTTTCTTTACTACAATAGCCTGATAATCTGTCGTATCCTGACTCATCTTGTTCTCTTGAAACAACCTCCACCAAACCTCCACAGTGGCCACTAAAACAACAAATCTGATCATTATATTCCCTGCCCTGAAACTATTCCATTCTGGGAAGCTCCATTCTTAGAGTTCTCTTGCCAAACACCTTCTCAGTCTCAATTTTTTTCCTGTCAGAATAATCCAATTCTGTTTTCAAACATAATCAGAATCTGACTAATGCCACCAACATTGTTACCACCTCAGTTAGAGTCACCGTCATTTCTTGCCTAGACTATTGCACAGGCTGCCTAACTGATCTCCTTGCTGCCATTCTTATTTCCCTACAGTCTACACTCAATGTAATACTAGAGGGATTTCTCACAAAACAAAACTCAGATCATGGTACTTCTATGCCTCAAACCCCTCAATGGTTCCCAATGTACTTAGGGAAAGATCTAGATCTAAAGCCCTTATGCAGCTCTATGACTTCTAACCCCTATTACTTCTCTCACTTTCTCTGTTACTCAAAAATACTCCACTCTAGGCACACTGGTTTTCCCAGGAAGACACAGTTGCTGTCTTCAGGGAATTAGAATCTCTTGAGCATCACAGACATATCAGAGAAGATTACAATGCAGTATAATAGATGCTATGATGGACTTGAAAAATATTGTTCTAAATGTAGAGGAAAGGTAGGACACATAGATTTGAGATCGAATTGCATATACATGAGAATTTATAAGAATGTAGAGAATGGGAAGAGAACTGAGAATTGCATATTAGGGAGTAGTTAGAAATGTAATAAAAAAAAATTCAAAGTAGTATCTTACCCTGAAAGCCATTATATATAGAATTTCAAGAAAAAAGATGGTCTGAATGTAGGGTATTAAAGTTGGCAATTAAGTCACTAATGACCTCAAGAGAGTATGGAAGAAATAAACCAGTTAATGATTGTCTTAGTTCATTTAGGTGACTATAACAAAATGCCTTAAACTGAGCATGTTATACCCAGTCTACAAATAACAAAAATTTATTTCTCACAGTCCTGGAGACTGGGAAGTCCAAGATCAAGGTGCCTGCAGATTTGGTATCTGTTAAGTGCCCACTCTCCGGCTCACAAATGGCATATTCTCCCTGTGCCCTCATGTTGTGGAAGGTGCAAAGGGTATC
>NW_012105377.1:862128-864908 GCF_000951045.1 Mandrillus leucophaeus
TAGTATCTTACCCTGAAAGCCATTATATATAGAATTTCAAGAAAAAAGATGGTCTGAATGTAGGGTATTAAAGTTGGCAATTAAGTCACTAATGACCTCAAGAGAGTATGGAAGAAATAAACCAGTTAATGATTGTCTTAGTTCATTTAGGTGACTATAACAAAATACCTTAAACTGAGCATGTTATACCCAGTCTACAAATAACAAAAATTTATTTCTCACAGTCCTGGAGACTGGGAAGTCCAAGATCAAGGTGCCTGCAGATTTGGTATCTGTTAAGTGCCCACTCTCCGGCTCACAAATGGCATATTCTCCCTGTGCCCTCATGTTGTGGAAGGTGCAAAGGGTATCGCTAGGGCCTCTTTTATAAGGGCACCAATCCCATTCATGAAGGCTCTACATTCATGACTTAATCACTTCTTAAAGCCTCCACCTTCTGATACCATCACTTTGAGGGTTAAGATTTCAATAAATGAATTTTGAAGGGATGTCTACATTCAGACCATACCAGCAATGAATTGAGGCCTCAGTGAAGGTTGTAGAAATGTAATCAGTGAGTGTCAACTATATAAATTATTCTATCAAGAAGTTTGTCAAGAAGGGAAGAAGGAAGTTGGGATGAATAAGAGGAAATTTAATTTTGCACAAGGCAGTGGTACAAACAGAGCAAAGAAATAAAGTTCAAGAAACCTAAACCATGTGATGAGGGGGAGGTTACCATTCTTCAAGGAAGTACCCTAGAGTAGGGTTACAGGGTACTAAGATAACTGGAGAAAAACTGGCAAATGAGAATGCAGAAGGGTTTGGCTCACCCTAGCTGAATACGAAAGTATTTCGAATTGGGTTATTATACTCAACCACTAGCTTGAATTATGCAAAGGAAAAAAGATAATAAGGAATAGCTATACAGTTGACCCTTGAACAATACAGGGGTGAGAGGCATTGACTCCCATGCATTTGAGAATCTGCATAGAACTTTTGGCTGACTCCACAAAAACTTAACTACTAATAGTTTACTGTTGGTCAGAAGCCTTACTGATAACATGAACAGTTGATTCACACAATTTTGTTTGTTATGTCTATTACATGTTGCATTCTTCCAATAAAATAAGCTAGAGAAAAGAAAATGTTATCAAGAAAACCATAAAGAAGAGAAAATATATTTACTGTTCATTAACTGGAAATGGATGATTTTCGTCCTCATCATCTTCATGTTGAGTAGCTGAGGAAGAGGAGGGGTTAGTCTTTCTGTCTCAAGGATGGCAGAGGCAGAAGAGGTGGAGGAGGTGGAGGGGGATGCAGGAAAGGCAGGCACACTTGGTATAACTTGTATTGAAAAAAATCTGTATAAGTGGACCCACACAGTTCAAATACCTTTGACCCCTTTATCTCCAAGGGTCAACTGTATTTGGGGAACCAACAGATATTTTCATAGTATGTCTGATGATCAACATTATTTGTAACTATGAATAACATTCCTTTGGACATGACCAATATTTATTGGGGCAGGGGAAAGGGCCCTAAGTTCCATTTTCTAGAATGGTCACAGTTACTATTCATGGTTTTAGAGACTAATTGTATTGCCTCTGTGACTTCATCTGCCAAATTTGACATTTCTAATCCTTTTAATGTATTCTAATTTGGAAACCACTATAGTTCTGTAATAATGAAACTTCACTTCTTTGGGTCTCCTCTTCTTCTGTTTCTTTTGTATTGAGGTATGTTGACAATAGCTACTTTAATACAAGGCAATGTTTATATTTTTTCTTCTATCTGAATATGCTGTTTAAAGATGCTCAACATTTTTGTTGAGCCTTTTTGGCCACACCAGCACTGATGCCTACAAGAACAGTTGACAAGGTTTCTCGACCTCCCTCCCAGGTAGAAATTTATACATCAAGGCTGTCACTGCAGTGATGAAGTGATTCTTAAATCAATTGATTTCAGATTCTTTCTTCACCCCACTCACTTCCTGCCCTTTAAGACTTGTATTAACTTGGCTTGAACTGGGGCAAAATTTGGTTTAATTTGCAGAGCTCACCAAATACGTGTTCAAAGTGTGTCTAATAATATTTTTGGGAGAGAGGGGAAGCAAATTACACTCAAACTTCCTTTTGTGTTTTCTAGACATGACCTTAGAAATCCTGGAGAAAACCATAACACTGAATATTACTTGTTATTAAATATTATTACATGTTATTATAGGGCAGTTATTATTTTATATGATGTGTCATGATTAGTGAGACTTCCCCCTATAAAATTAGAAAACAGACTTGCGTGTTTGGTAATTCTATCCTTATGTTTGATACTCTTTTCATACCCTGGACTTGGTAATACTTTGAAAATTCACAATCAGATTAGGAATTAGAAAATTTAGAATCAGGTCAGGAATCAGAAAATTTGGAATCAGATTAGAAATTAGAAGAAAGTTTGTCAAACTTTTTCTTTTAACCTCCAACTATTGGAGCTGGACACAGAACCATGGAAAGAAAACCTTCGCAGACAAAGATAGATGTAATAAAAAAAAAGTCTACCTTGCACATTACGTATGCCAGGAATGGATTTTAGCATTGTGCCACTGCTGCCGATGGTATTCTCTAGTTCCACCACAATAGTAATAGAAGGATTTTCCATTTATATTGCCACCCTGATGTCCCATGATCAAAGCCCTGCTGACCTGGTGTGGTAGGGAAGTCTGTTGTGGATTGATACAATCGGGTTCTCTACATAGATAAGGTATGTGCCTACATAGATGAGGTGGTGCCAAGTGTTAGGGCACA
>NW_012105377.1:865258-868874 GCF_000951045.1 Mandrillus leucophaeus
GAAAGTATTTCGAATTGGGTTATTATACTCAACCACTAGCTTGAATTATGCAAAGGAAAAAAGATAATAAGGAATAGCTATACAGTTGACCCTTGAACAATACAGGGGTGAGAGGCATTGACTCCCATGCATTTGAGAATCTGCATAGAACTTTTGGCTGACTCCACAAAAACTTAACTACTAATAGTTTACTGTTGGTCAGAAGCCTTACTGATAACATGAACAGTTGATTCACACAATTTTGTTCATTATGTCTATTACATGTTGCATTCTTCCAATAAAATAAGCTAGAGAAAAGAAAATGTTATCAAGAAAACCATAAAGAAGAGAAAATATATTTACTGTTCATTAACTGGAAATGGATGATTTTCGTCCTCATCATCTTCATGTTGAGTAGCTGAGGAAGAGGAGGGGTTAGTCTTTCTGTCTCAAGGATGGCAGAGGCAGGAAGAGGTGGAGGAGGTGGAGGGGGATGCAGGAAAGGCAGGCACACTTGGTATAACTTGTATTGAAAAAAATCTGTATAAGTGGACCCACACAGTTCAAATACCTTTGACCCCTTTATCTCCAAGGGTCAACTGTATTTGGGGAACCAACAGATATTTTCATAGTATGTCTGATGATCAACATTATTTGTAACTATGAATAACATTCCTTTGGACATGACCAATATTTATTGGGGCAGGGGAAAGGGCCCTAAGTTCCATTTTCTAGAATGGTCACAGTTACTATTCATGGTTTTAGAGACTAATTGTATTGCCTCTGTGACTTCATCTGCCAAATTTGACATTTCTAATCCTTTTAATGTATTCTAATTTGGAAACCACTATAGTTCTGTAATAATGAAACTTCACTTCTTTGGGTCTCCTCTTCTTCTGTTTCTTTTGTATTGAGGTATGTTGACAATAGCTACTTTAATACAAGGCAATGTTTATATTTTTTCTTCTATCTGAATATGCTGTTTAAAGATGCTCAACATTTTTGTTGAGCCTTTTTGGCCACACCAGCACTGATGCCTACAAGAACAGTTGACAAGGTTTCTCGACCTCCCTCCCAGGTAGAAATTTATACATCAAGGCTGTCACTGCAGTGATGAAGTGATTCTTAAATCAATTGATTTCAGATTCTTTCTTCACCCCACTCACTTCCTGCCCTTTAAGACTTGTATTAACTTGGCTTGAACTGGGGCAAAATTTGGTTTAATTTGCAGAGCTCACCAAATACGTGTTCAAAGTGTGTCTAATAATATTTTTGGGAGAGAGGGGAAGCAAATTACACTCAAACTTCCTTTTGTGTTTTCTAGACATGACCTTAGAAATCCTGGAGAAAACCATAACACTGAATATTACTTGTTATTAAATATTATTACATGTTATTATAGGGCAGTTATTATTTTATATGATGTGTCATGATTAGTGAGACTTCCCCCTATAAAATTAGAAAACAGACTTGCGTGTTTGGTAATTCTATCCTTATGTTTGATACTCTTTTCATACCCTGGACTTGGTAATACTTTGAAAATTCACAATCAGATTAGGAATTAGAAAATTTAGAATCAGGTCAGGAATCAGAAAATTTGGAATCAGATTAGAAATTAGAAGAAAGTTTGTCAAACTTTTTCTTTTAACCTCCAACTATTGGAGCTGGACACAGAACCATGGAAAGAAAACCTTCGCAGACAAAGATAGATGTAATAAAAAAAAAGTCTACCTTGCACATTACGTATGCCAGGAATGGATTTTAGCATTGTGCCACTGCTGCCGATGGTATTCTCTAGTTCCACCACAATAGTAATAGAAGGATTTTCCATTTATATTGCCACCCTGATGTCCCATGATCAAAGCCCTGCTGACCTGGTGTGGTAGGGAAGTCTGTTGTGGATTGATACAATCGGGTTCTCTACATAGATAAGGTATGTGCCTACATAGATGAGGTGGTGCCAAGTGTTAGGGCACATTTGGATATGATTCCCTCTGGCTGTGCAATAGTCCCACTGGACAAAGGGAACCTGCCCCAGATGATGATGAAGATACTGTGGTCCCAAGAGTTGGGGGAGAGGAGGTGAATTGTCTATGGAGGCTGCCTCAGCTCCCATGTGGCTCCAGGGCACTAGTGATGAAGGGCTGCTCCGAGAAGCACAGTGTTATTATGGTGCACATCCACAGGGTCCCTTCGAGAAAATTCCCATATCCCACCTTTTTTAGGTTGAATTGGGTGTCTCCTTCCCCCTCCAAAATTTATATGTTGAAGTCCTAATCCCCCAGTATCTCAGAATATGACTATATGTGGAGATGACATCTTTACAGAGAAAATCAAGTTAAAATGAAATCATTAGGATAGGCCCCAATCCAATATGACTGATGTCCTTACAAAAAGGGGAAATTTGGGCACTTGTCAGTGCCCAGTCTGTAGAGGAAATATGATATGAAGACACCCAGAGGGAAGACAACCAAGGAGAATGGCCTGGAATAGATCCTTCCCTCACAGCTCTCAGAAGAAACTCATCCTGCCAACACTTTAACTTCAAATTTCTAGCTTCCAGAAGTGTGAAACAATAAACTTCTGTTGCTAAACTCCTCAGTTTATGATACTTTCTTATGGCAGCTCTAGCAAATGAGTACATAGCATTCTCAATATTTCTGTTTCTTCAGCTACCCTCAATCAACTCCCCTTTCCCAGAGTCGGCCACTACCCTACTTCCTTTTCACAGGTCATTTTTTGTTCCATGCCTTGTGGAAGACTTGTTCTTCCTCGAAAGGCTTCGTCCCAGATTATTCTGTGCTAGGATTCCATGCTTCTTCAGTATTTCTGCACTCAGAATTGAGGAAGTGAATTCCTCTTTCCTCTGCTGTGCTCATATCTCTTCTTGGAGCAGTGGATGTGGGCCACCCTCAGTGACAAAATGAGAGGACACAGAACAAAGGATATAAAAGAAAGTACCAGGATAAAAATATCCCTTAATTAATATTTCAATGACTTCATCATGTTACCTACCCCTAGATTTGGTTTATCAAGACAGTTGCCTGAAGCCGACCTCTGTGTTCTTTTTCCCTGTACATGCCAGTGTTTCTACAACCTCAGAGAAGTAAATAAAACCCAGAATTAGAAGGACTGAAAGTTCAGCAATTGTCCAGGGTGGAAAGACTAGCTTTCAGTCTTTCTACCAGCTTTTCAGTACCAGCTTTTCCCAGGAGAAGCAGCGTCGTCAGGGTATGACGGCACCACTGCTACTGGAAAGAGAAAGGATCATTGGTCACTCACTTGACACTCACTGGTGGTTTCCAATGCACAGCCAAGGGATTTCAGGTTTGTGGATCTAGGAGTGAATGTTTACAAGATAAGGTAGGAAAGGTCAAGAGGAGCCCCTCTTACCCTTCTGGGAGAATGGACACAAATGAAAACACAATCAAGAGAGCCAGGAATCATGCTCAGTTGTAAAGCACTTAATTCAATGGCTCACAGTAAATTCTCAATAAATGTCAGTTATTATTATTATTAATGTCAGTTATTATTCCATTAACTCTGAGATGTACTTCTAATTTTTTTCTGAAGCATTTTAAAGCAATACCAAATGACATGTCATTTCACCTGGAAATACTTCAGTTTGCATTTCTCT
>NW_012105377.1:869869-896635 GCF_000951045.1 Mandrillus leucophaeus
CCCTCCCACCACACATGGGAATTCAAGATGAGATTTGGGTGGGGACACAGTCAAAGCATATCAGTAGGGCTCATTTTTCTGCCTCCTTTTGCAGCAAAACTCCTTGGAAGAATTGTAAGATGCATGTTTTTGCCTCCCATTTTTAAGAGCTTTGAAATCATAGTCCCCATAAAATGAAGGCTCATAGTCACATGGGTATAGCAATGATTGGTGAAGGGCAGAGCAAACTTGTAGCTGATTTTTCTGCTGGCCTTGTCATGAGCTTTGCTGGCCTCAGCACACTCCAGTTGAACCATACTTGTTCAGAGAATAGGCTCTGGAGTCGGATGAACTCAATTCCAAAATAGGGAAATAATACAATTATGTAAATAATACATTTGTTATGATAATTAAATCGGATAATACACGTTATGTGCTTTGCAAAGTGCCTGGTACATGGTGCTCAATAGAGAGCAGCTATCATCATCATCCTCATTGTCATCATCATCATCATCATACATCATAAATGATCGTATATGCACACATAAATGCATGTACAATGACTAAGGATGGGTCACATCAGAATGAATATATAAAGGATTTTATTCACATTATATAAGGAGCCGTGCATCATTTTGTTCTTTGCCCCAGCCCCCTTTGATGAAAATATCAGCCATTCAGTTGTGATAATCACAGTGTTATCAACCTAGTAGAAACACCAGCACACCAGAATACTATAAAAGGCCAAGAGTTTTTTAAATGGACTTCAGCAATCTATTGAAAATGAAAATGTAATTAGTGTGGCAAAACAATAGTTCACATCTTCTAATTACTGTTCTATTTTTTGACAGAATGTTTTAATTATTGTTTTCTTTCCTCTTCTCTTCTGTTTCTATTGATTTGTTGCCAGTTTAATTGAGTCAGTAGGACCTCCCAGTTCTCCATAAGTTACCCTCAGGGGCTTCTGTCTGCTTCATTGTTTTAAAGTAAACCAGATCTCCAAATACCTACAAAACAAACTCAGAAGTTGAAGGGATATTTTTAAATGAGAAAAAACTAGAAGGAATAAAGAATAAGACATACAATTCAAGGTATAAAGGGAAGATTAGACAGAAAACAGGTTTCTAATTTTAGAACTAAAGGAATAATTATTATTAATAAATATGCTACAGACTTACCTATTTAAAGTGCTAAAGCAGAGGAACAATAACATAGAGTAACAGATTTTAAAACATTTTTGTTTTGCTTCTCAAACAAAATTTGTTTACAATTGTATGCAGAAACCTGTGTTTGAATAAGCACAGTATATGGAGAGATGATCACTACATGGGGTGTAGGTGGTGTACATTAGCCACGCCCACTCATCAATGACTTGGTGTTCTCTGTTGAAATAAAAAATTTCCAAATGACTTTCCGGTCAGATGTAGTGGGAAGGATTTTAACATATAAGTAAAAGATGGGCCGGGCACGGTAGCTCACACCTGTAATCCCAGCACTTTGGGAGGCCAAGATGAGCGGATCATCTGAGGTCAGGAGTTCAAGACCAGCCTGGCCAACATGGCAAAACCTGTCTCTACTAAAAGTACAAAAATTAACTGGGCATGGTGTCACATGCCTTAATCCCATCTACTGAGGAGGCTGAGGCAGGAGAATTGCTTGAACCTGGGAGGTGGAGGGTGCAGTGAGCCAAGATGGCACCGCTGCACTCCAGCCTGGGCGACAAGAGCGAGACTCTGTCTCCCAAAAAAAAAAAAAAAAAAGTAAACGACCAAGAAGACATTGATTAATGTTTTATGATCAATTGGTCTAGTAAGCAAAGTGTTCAAAGAGTGAACAGGCTTTTCTACATGAACAACACCATAAATGACAATAGTATTGTGTCAAACAGATTTGGATTTGAGTGTTGGCTCTACTGCTGTGTGGACCTTGAGCAAATTACTTGATCTTCTGAATCTCGGTTTTGCCATCTGAAAATGGGAATAATGTTAGAACCTACCTTAGAAGGTTGATATGAATAATTAAATGAGATAATGCATATAAAGTATACAGTAAGTATGCATTTATTACTATTATATATAATACATAATAAACATATATTTTATTATTGTATTACTATTATTACATACTATTAAAATAGTATTATGAAGCCAAAATTCAATACAGAACCTTTTAATGGGTATATTAGTCTGTTCTCATGCTGCTAATAAAGACATACCTGAGACTGAGTAAATTACAAAGAAAAAGAGGTTTAATGGACTTATAGTTCCACGTGGGCTGGGGATACCTCACAATCATGGTGGAAGGTAAAAGGCACATGTTACATGACAACAGGCAAGAGAGAATGAGCAGGGAAACTCCCATTTTTAAAGCCGTCAGATCTTGTGAGACTCTTTCACTATCAAGAGAACTGCGCAGGAAAGACCCACCCCCATAATTTAATCACCTCTCATCAGGTTCCTCCCACGACACATGGGAATTGTGGGAGTTACAATTCAAGATGAGATTTGGGTGGGGACACAGCCAAATCATATCAATGGGCATACATAAAAACACCCCATCCCTCACCCCCAAAATAAGCAAATACAAGTGTACAGAGTATTATGCAGGGATCTGGCTGGGAGCAGCAGCTGGGATCAGTGTCTTCTTGTTTGAGTATGTTCTCTTGTTCCATTTCATGAAATAAATGGCATCCTGGAGCCACTTCTACACCTAAGAGTTGGGTATGACCTTGGGGTAGGCCCAAGTGTCACACCAACAGTAGCTTGGTTGGTTTGGTTTTAGGAATTTATGTTGACAAGAGTGTTGAGGCAATGGTTTATAGTACTTTTCAGATGCTTTCTACCATGACCCATAGTTAGAAATACATTTGGCATCATGATTTCACACATATACACATACACACACACATACACACACACACTAGAACAAAAGTTTTACAAGACAATATTTACTCTTATGAGATACTCTCAGATATTTTCTCATCTCTTCTTTCCTATGCTGTTTCATTTTTAAAACATGTATTTGGTTGCATCAAATTGATTTCACTTTTCTAAAGGGTCTCCAACCTACAGTTTGAACAAACATGCTGTCAATAACACCATTTTTTACCTTTTTGCTTTCTTCATTCATTTCTCAGCATTTTTGTAATTTTATCTCTAAGAGAGGTAGGTGCCGTTACATCGTAGGTCAATTTTACTGACAGCAATAAGTTTCTAAGCTGAGCAAGAATTTTGTTGTGTAGAGGTTTTTTAGGGGCATGTCAAGATACCACCTCAGAGGTATAGAATTTGAAAGCAGTGAGAGTTCTTTTAGGATGGAGGGTCAGGCCACAACATCTTGCTGTTTCTTCAAAGGGTTTTGAAACACCTCAGACACCTACTTGTACTTCTACACTCCCTGGGCATTGTCATTGACATGAAACACCTTTAGATGACTGATCCGGGACCCTTCATTTGCTCCTTCTGCCCCTTTGGTCTGGATAGCCTCCGTGATTGCTCCTTGCAGTGCCCTATAAAGTTTACTTGATGATGAGGAGGAGGTGGAGGGTCTGGAATCTGCTCATTATCAGCAACACCTCATGGTCAGAAACATGCAAGGCAAGCAAGTCTAGGTGTTCCAGAGCTAAGAGGTATAATACCAACAGGGCCAGTTGGGAAGCTGGCATCAAGGAATGCAACTTAGTGCACCTTATATGTGAAGATGTCTGGGACACAGAGAAACACCTGCCTCTTCTTACTAATCATCCTTAGCAGAGAAAATTGTGTCATCATGCAATGTAACATCTTTGTACATATCTCTTCAGTTAGATCATAAGCCCTTGGAAGTAGGAATAATGTGTTTAAATTTTTTTGTATTCCTCTGGAGTAGCATGTACATTGTTCACACCCAACATGGATATGGATTGAATAAACAACATGCTGTGGTTGCATTTTCCAGATTTGCTATTTAATTTTAGTTTGTTCTTCAATATAAAATGCTAGTTTTTTCCCCCTTGCTGTCTGGGTGATTAAACTAGATTTGAAAAGTTTTAGAGAGAAATGTAGAAAAGCTGACAGCTTGCAAATGTGCACAATTAGTTGGTTATCCATAGTGATGGGGATGTCTGAAGTCTTTCTGACGACGTGTATAGAATGTATGAAAATGTAAGAATTCAAACAATTCAAAAACTTCTAAACATCTTGGCAATTTAATTTTCAAAATTACCGAAGTGATGAGAGGAACTTATGATGAGTTGGGAACATTTTTTTGCCAGATTTTTGCCCCTCTTTTCTTAATGGCCCTGACGTGACTGCAATAGACGAATGGATAAGAATGCAAGCGGCCAGTAGGGTTTCCCTTAATATTTGAATGGTTTTAGAAAGGAGTCAGTTTGCAAATGTAGTCTAGGAGGAAAGTAGACTTGCCCCTGAGCTGAAACTTATTTGGCAAGTTGCAATAAAGATCATGTTTTATGACAGAGTTAACATAAATACATGAGCCGCAGGGGCTTTCACGAAGAGGTGACTGCCAGAGTAGGTCTTCATGTTTTATTTTCCTCATTTGGTTGAGCTCACTTAATCTCTAATCATTCTTTAAATAAAAAGGAAGTGCTCCTTTCATTTAGTTTCCTCTGAACTAAAGAGAAAAACTGTGAAGCTTTGAAAAAGACCCCTAGTCTATAGGCTTCATTAAAAGCAAAGCAAAAGCAGATGCTATGATTACAAGGTTTAGCTGTAATTTCATATAGACAACAGTAGCCATAACCACCCAATGACCTCATTAGTCATTTAGATACAGCATCCGTGAGGAAAGGTAGATCAGCTACAGCCTGCTGCAGGTAAATGATGGGATCTTATTTACACTAGAAATAACTCTCAAGTGCCTTTGTGGTTTGAAGAGCAATTCAGAAGAACTTGGATGAAAAACAAAGTGGCCATTTGAATACTAGCCAGCCAGAAGCCTAAATTCCTTGGAAACAGGGGCCTGCCAGGTGGTTGACTTTGGAATTTTAGGGGATATTTGAGAGTGAGTGTGTGTGTGTGTGTGTGATGTGTAGCTGACAAGGGGTTCTGAGAACTGATTCATCTAGCCGACATAATCTGAGGAACTACAATGAGTACTATTATGTTGATTTCATTCATAAAGACATACAGAAGCCCAGGCCCTTACGGGGTTCTTAAGCTCCTTCAGTTTGGAGCACTCTTCTTCCCCAAGTCCTATGTCCTCTAGCTTCTTCCCTCAACTATTCATGCCACCCCCAACTGCAACTCACCATTCATGGAAAACCCTCCGCCCACCCCTCCTCCTAAATTTGGCTGAATTCCTGCCATTCATTTCCTTTCCAGCACTTAACTCAACCGGAAATAAATATCTGTGTAATTATTTGTTTAAAGTTTACCTTCCTTTTTGGGCAGAAAACTCCATGCAGGCAAGGCCAGGTCTGTCCTACTCACTGTGTCCTAGGGATCTAAACAGTGTCAACCAGAGGGCAATATTAAGATATTTAGAGGCCCTGCCACCCTCCAGATTGTGTAAGTAATGCTAAAATGGAATACACGCATGTGAGAATTAAAAGAACTACTTTTGAATTTAAAGATTTTCTGACTATAAAATCCTAGACACCCAGCTGTTGCCCTACTGGAGGTCAAAACAAGAGCTAGTCTGTCTATCAAGTAATCTAGCACAGACTTGTCACTTGATAATTTGTCCAAATTCATATAAGTAGCCAGTGGGAGAGCTGAAATTCCAACTGAGGGCTGATTGATTTCCAAGTCTTCCATCTTCCATCTGACCAGGCAGGAGGAGCTGGAAAGGTAAGGAAAGGGAAAGGAGAGGAGAGAGAGATGAGATATGGTTTCTACCTTTCTGGGACTGGTTTGTGTGTCTGTTGTTGTAAATGTATACTACAGTGTTTGGCTTCTTTGTAATCATTCTTTTATTTGCTCCTTCATATACTTGATATTTTTTGTCTACTATGTGATAGGCTTTGGAGATACAAAGGTTAATAAACTCTGGCCCTTGTCTTTGAACACCTGGGTTCTGTGGGAATGACATGGAAGACCCCAAACACACAGTGATACCACATGGCCACTGATGTGAGAGAAGTAAGAACAAAGCCCTGAAAGAATCCACTTCTAGTAGTCTGGATCTCCACTGGTAAAAATCATTATTTTAGAACAATTAAGATTCTCTTTAGAAAACAAAAATAACTTGTAACATTTTTGAGATATCCCTTGATACAAATCCAAACCAAGACATATGTTCATAGGGCAGGTGCACACATAGCATGTCTACATTGAGATTCTTGTATTAGGAATAAATATTCATCATGAAATCTCAGTCCTTTAGCACCAAGAGAAGCATTGACACAGATTCTACATAAAGATAAAGCTTTTTTCTCTATTTTTGTACCCAACATTACAATCACATGTGAAAAATTTTGCCACTGCTTTGATTTAAAACATAATGATGTACACAAAAATACATTTTCTTCTGTCTCTTACTTGCCAAGGAATGATTGAAAACAAATTCCCTGGTCTACTCCCCGAATTCTCTATTGCAATTCTCAGCTCAATAATGGTATTTCTGTGCTTCCAGTTGTGTGGGGATCTTTAACTCCTCTTTTACTCGAGCTTCCTTTTCTCATATGACAGGAAATCCCATTCATTAAGTGAAAAGCATATCCGGCATCTGATTATCTCTCACTGCCTTGGTGGGTGCCACCATCATCCTTGCTTTGGGTGTAGGAGGAACCTTCTAATTGATCTGCCTGCCTCTCCCCCTGCCTGACTCATTCCATTCAGTGTATTCTCCTTTCAAAACTCTTCAGTGACTTCTCATGTCATTCAGAGTAAAAGGCATGGGATTTATAATGGCCCATAAAGCACTGCAAGGTCAGTGGAGTCAGTGACCTCTCCGATCTCAGCTCCAACTCCCCAACCTCCTTTACTCCACTCTGGCCACACCTTGACTTCCTTTTGTTTCTTTATCCTACTAAGTGAGCTCCTACCTCCAGCCAAACCAGCAGTTTCTCAGCTGTGATTTACTTTTCCTCCAGGAAACTTTTGACAATGTCTGGAGACGTTTTTGGGTACCACGAGTAGGGTGGGTGGGGTGTGCTGCTGGCATCTAGTGAGTAGAGGCCAGGGATGATGTTAAACATCCTATAATGCCCTGGACAGTCCCCACTGCAAAGAATCATCTGGTCCATAATGTCAGTAGTACCGCTGTTGAGAAACCCTGGATTATCCATATGCCTGACTCCCCTACCTCCTTCAAGTCTGTACTCAAATGTCACCTTTTCAGTGAGGCTTTTCCTGATCATCCTATTTAAATGTACTCCCAACACTCAACCTCTTGACCTCCCTTATCCTGCTCTATTTTTTCCTTTAGTCATAACACTTATCACCCTGTAACATACTATATGATTTACTTACATGTTATGTTTATTGTTTATTTTCTGCTGCGAGCAGGTGTGTTTGTCTGCTTTGTTTATTATAGCCCAGCAGAATGCCTGGCAATAGTAGGCCTTCAGTACATTTTGTGGCATGAGTGAATTTAATGCTCCTATGTGAAAGACTTGTAGTGGGGCTTTGGTAAGGTATACATTTTTCCATCCTCACCTGCAACTCAATATCCTTCTAGGGATTCATTAAAAGGAAATAATCATCTTATCAAAGCATCAGTTTGCATCACCTATTGAGAAGTAGTTTGAAGGTCTGGGCTTGGGGGTGGGTAAATTTTTCTTCTGTATTTTTTGACCTGATCCTCAAGCACTATCAACAAACTTCCGAAGTAATTAAAATAACATCACCAAGAAGCTCTGTGTTATTTTTCTCTAGGTATAAATAAAAAATATTGTGCATTCAGGCAATTTCCTTTTTTTGTGATTGGTGTGACTGTCAGGAAATGTTTATTTAATAATTTTATAATTTGTCACCGTTCTTGGACTAAATGATGTTCAAAAATGGCCAATATAGAATATTTATTAATTTTAAACTACAAAATAAAGAGAAAGATCCTTTATCTCACCCATGCCCTTTTTAAAGTATTGATACATATTTTAGTGTTTTGTCCTCCTCAGTTTGAAATGTCTCCAGGGATAATACATTAAATTTCAAAAGCTGTGATGCTCAATCAGTCTTTATCATTGTTTACAGGCTAATTTTCCTAATTTTTGCTCCACAGTGCATCTGCTTTTATCGGAAGATGATTTTTACCAAATAGATATCAGCTGAATGTAATTTTTGACACTTACGTGGGAGACTCTCTAGACTTCCCTTTTTTTAAGAGCAAAATTTCTCTAATGCGGGAAAAAGAACTAATCTGAAAATGTTCGAAAGATAGCGCTTATTCTCATAATTCTGCGAGTATTTGCCTTCAGATCTCATCATTCCCCTGCCCCACAACCTGTTTTCATTCACACTTAACTTGCTCATTGCACAAGGAGACTGGAAGTCCAGTTCAAGGAAACAGCACGTTCTCGAGTAAATTACAGGTTTTAAGACGACAGAAATTTGTTGTCTGGGCACACACTCTGGTTCCTTTCTTTTCTCCCAAACATGTAACATTGACTTGCTGTTTCGTTGTTTAAAGGGTGTTCTTTCTGTATGTGTCTCTCTAAAACCTAATAAAACAAAAATATGGGAATCATTGTTTTCTTTGTTTTGATGGCACAGTAAGGTTGGTTGCGACACAAGGGAGGGAAACTGGGAAGCGGCTTTTTACTTTTAAGCACAGCTTTAAAAATAAATCTTCAGACAAATGCTCTGGAGACATCTCAACAAACGCCTTGTGATCTTCAGCTGAACTGTCAAGTTATTTTTTCCCTCCTCCCCGCTTTTTAAACATCAGTAGCTTTTCTGCTTTTCTGTAAAACAAACACAGTCAATTTTGGGGGGAATCAGTAATTACAGATGATTTTCATTATGATTTCTCTTTTCTGTGTTAAACAAAAAAAACAGACACCAAGGCAAAACCTCTTCTTACTTTCATGAGATTTGAATGTGTCTAAATGAATTATTAATAACTCTGTAGGGCCCCTCAATAGTTCCAGAAGATGAGTGTGGACAATTTTACTCTTAACCTTTTGCCTCAATTTCTTGATTTTTACCCTCATTCGTTTGTGAAATGGCTTTCCTTGACTAAGATTGGTAAGAAAACAGGTGCTTTCAAATACTGAAATGATTAAAAAATTATGTTATAGCAAAATCATAGGTCTTGGAAAGAAGTCCCAGGGCTGACTTCCCAGGGCTGACTTCCTTTGCAGAATAAAAATGACTAGAGTGTTATACAGAGTGTGAAGAAGTGGATTATTTGCATGTATATACATTATAATGACTTGTATCTGTAACTTCCTTGATCTAACATTTAACCAGTATTTTGTTAGGTTGTCTCTGGGAGCACAAACTATGCATTTGGTACAGGGACTGACGTATTTGTACATCTTTTATATACTAGAGTGACATGCATATATTATTAATATATTTATGACTCAGTGCCCCACACATGTGCAATTAGAATGGTTCTTGAGAGTTCTGCATGTTTCATTTTTCTGAAATAAACTAGAAATTGTATCATGAAAATTATCATTGAACAACAGCAGAAAGACACAAAACGTATCAAATCATCTTTCTAAGACTTTAGCATACCCATATAAACTACAAGTCAGAGAATAGCACACAGTGGGAATTGTGTAATTAAGAGTAGGCATTAGGCTAAGGTATTCGGAAGAAAGATTTTGTGAAGCCCAAAATGGCAAGAATCAGGTGAAAGGTACTCAGCTTTTTGTCATAACCAGTGGCCTTAAGGAAAAAAACATGACTCGATGTATCTTCCCAAATGGTACACTATCTTGGTGATTCAGAAAGAGGAAGTATAAGTTTTTTCAATGGATTATGCTCAGGAACAAAAATCAGGTCTCTTTTTCTGTTCTTATAGTGACATATGCCAGAAAATAAGAGTTGATTCCTAGCCTGATCTGTCTGCAGATGCATGGTTTTTTTCTTTAACCAGCTGTGGCTAATTGCATGAGGGCCGCCTCTTGTGCTGAACATGAAAAGGAAACCTGTAATTTATTGCAACAGACCATACCATTTCTGCTGTACAACTGTCTCTTCTGTCATGTCAATGAGTGGATTTCTCATGGTACATTGGCAGCTCAAAGACTGGAAAATAGCATTAGCTGGAGACAGAGAGAGAGAGGAAAAAAAAAGAGTTTCAGAATCTCTTCATGTACTTTACACAGAGCTCAATTAAAGAATAAACTGGAAACAGAATTTCCCTTTGCCATCTGCCAGGGGCATTTTTTTTTTCTATTGTTTATATGTAGTTCTTTGATTCAACTATACAGACTTACTAAGATACAACCACATGTTCCGTGTGACATTCAGTATAAGATTAGTTTCTGTTGAGCAGTCATCTTTGCATGCCCCAGGAAGAGGCTGAAGGAGATCCCCTACTGAAAGTAGGGCCAGACCACTCTATCCTCTGCACCCCACCCTCCCCGTGAGCCTTTCGTGATCTTGAGCATCTCAAGAGTTCATCTAAGCATACAATAGGCATGAAATAACTCAGTCTGAATTTTGTACACTGGATCTGCCTATTGAGGTGTTTACTAGAAATTTAATTCCTAATGAACTGGTCTCCTCCCTGCCTTAAGGCCCACTTGCAAATGCTTGTCAATGTGATGCCCTTCTTTTGTTGAGTGGAAATCCAAATTAAAAGCCATTCTATTTTGCAGCAATGGAAAGAAACAAGTTGAGAAAGTTCCATGTATGTTTTCCAGTTGACTCATGGCCCCTGTCAATTGTTCTTTTGTGTGAGGGTGGTAAGTTTTCCCTGGATGCTCTGACAAGCTTGAAGAAGGGAGCCCCGGGACACTAATTCCCAGACAGTGGGATGGAAACTCCACGAGGGTCTCCAAACTGGGCCTTTCTAATTAGGTCAAGTGCATGTAGTACCTGGAGCCACACATGCTGATTGACTTTTTATCCTCACATTTGTGCCCACACACCGAGCCCAAACTACCCCCACCTAATTAAGCATATAGTTCCTAATGAAGGCCACCCATTTGCCTATGACTAGTCTAATCTGGTGCTGGGGATGCTCCCTGAGGTCATTTCCAATTGATCACTTCTTCCCAGTACAATTTGAATCAATTAGAAATACCCCAGTTTTGCTTGTATAACTTCAAGAAGCAGATCTGACTACATTTTTTGTTCCTGTATATTATTAAACAACGATACCACCGAGAAAATCAGTAAATGATGTCCATCTAAGTAATGAAAAATAGCTGAACAAAACATTAAAGTATGATAAAGAGGAAAATGGCAATTGAAACATACATATGTATATGAACCAAATATATGTTTGTATGTGTGTGTGTATACACATATACACATATATTTCAGGAGTCAGTGATGTCTAATCAGATGAATATTTGTTAACTGGAAAAATATGGTAAGATTGTGTACATCCCAATTCACATGATTTTTTATACTTCGTGGAAATAAGGAGTAAAGAAGGGACTTTTTGAAAATCTCAAAAAGTGAATAGTGACCAATTTTCCAACCACAACCCTCACAAATAAACTTCTGTTTTTGATGACTTATACTACTTTTCTATAGGGAAGTAGTTTCCCTCCCCCGACCCCTCCCCACACACATGGCATATTGCTCTTAAACTAGAAAAAAAAGGATCCAGAATGCAAAATTACACAACTGTCTCTGCCTATGACAATATGTATGAATATAGAAAGTCTAGAATTGTTATACTTTTACTAAATCCTCTTTATATTCAAGCTATTTGGGCAAGAAACTCAATGTTTTCACATTAGAAAAGTTAAAATATAGAGAAAATACCCTTTATACCTTTATACCACACCGTTATTAAAATTTACCCTGTAAGTAGTCTTGGAATAAATCAGACATACATAGGTCCCCTAAGAGCTTTAATTCCCAGAAAAGGTACATTTTTACTGTTTCTCATATAAAAACATGTAAAATATTCATTTAATTTTTATAAACCTCTGGAAAATTAACATTATGCACTTTACTTTCAAATATATTCTATGAAAAGCTTTTCAAGAATTGCATTTAACTTAAGCCTTCAAAAAATTATATTTAATTAAATTGTGTTTAACTCAAGAATGTATTTAACTTTTCGAGGTTACAGATAGAATTTGTTAGTTTTCAGAGTTTGTGGGAATACTCTACATTATTGTTTTTGTTGATATTGGGGTTCTTGAAATGATTGTTAGTCCAGGACTAAGTGTGGTTCTTCTTAGGCAGATTTACCCATCAATATCTATTTATAATCAAGGCTGAAATAAGAAATTGTTCCTTGACATTAAGAAATTTCAGTTTTATTTGGAAGAAAACACTAATCACTCAAAATACCAGAGAGGACAGTGAAGTGCTGTGCTGTGAGGTCCAAGATTTAGGTGTCGTGGGTCACCAACGGAACAGGGGGCTGGCTAATGGGGGCTGCTGTAATAAGGAAAGTTTCATGGAAGAAATGAATGTGATTCCTCATGATTGACTGGAGTATTAGAGTGCCTGTAGATACCTGGAGGTCCAGGAGAACTCTGGGTCATGTTGGTTTTCCTAAGGCAATGATTTATGCATATCCCAACAACTGGAGCCTTGCGAAAACTTGTAAAAGGATTGATAGCTCTATACATTAGGTTGGTGCAAAAGTAATTGTGGGTTTTGCCATTGAAAGTAATGGCAAAGAGAGAAAAGAGAAGTAGAAGAAAGAAAGAGATATTTGTTGAGTCCTTCTATGTCAGACACCGGCCTGGGGAGCTTTGCTTATAGGTATTACATTCAGTATTCACAGTGAGCCTGTAAGACAGTTTATTATCCACATTCTACAGATGAAGATGCCCAGGCTCAGGGGGATCAATTACCTTGCTCACAGTCACATGGCTATTCACCATTGGAGCCAAGATTTGAACTAAATAAATCCCATTCCCAATCCCACTCTTTTCTCTATAGTGTACTACTTTTAGCAAGGTCTTTTTTGAAAAAGTTTATCCTTTGCAGTACAGAAGAATTGTTAAATATATCGCTGTATATAATTTATATATAAATTATAGCTTGGTCCAACTTTATCCATAAATTAATTCATAAAATCCTTAGAACAAAATTCATCTTTAGAGTCTGTTTTGATTTTGGTTTCTAAAAATGTGATATCTTTCCTATTTAAAAAACTATCTAATTTACGCTAAGCAAGAGATAAGGAGAGTATATTTATGAAAAGAAGCTATTTAATAATAGAAACGTGGAGGGAGATCATTCTGCAGAGAGCGATGACTCAGCATCCAGGCTCAGCACAGCCACTACATATCTGAGTGACCCAAGACATGAACCCTAACTGGGGCTCAGTCTTGTTATCCGTTTTAGTTCTAACCATCTCTCCTCACTCCTTTTCTCTATTCAGATTGCTTATGAAAGAGAAGTCTTTAGAGAGACTCAATGTGCAAAAATGTCTGTGAGGAACTATTGTAGAATAGGAATAAATTAGTTAACAAGATGTTGATTTTGACCAAAACTGTGATTCTAATAAGCTTACTTTCAATTATAGATTTTGGGTTGAATTGTAATGTCAACCCACTGAGTTTTTCTGACTTCTAGTTTATGTGACGGAACTAAATATTCCCTGAACTTTCTTTTGACCTAGGGCAGGAAGAATGCCTCAAAAATGCCATAGTAGCTTCAGCTGATGATGCTAGGCAGCTGTACTAGGGCATTATATTGATGCCATATGAATGTGAAAACCAGTCAGCCAGTGGTCCTATGGGGCTGACACGTGAAGGCAAGGAGTTCTATTCTGCGTGGCAATAAAACATCAGGCAGATTTATAGCTTGAGTTGAATATATTAGAGTAGGTGAAGTAAAAGCATTCAAACTTCTCCCTGAATTATTTATTTTGGGTGGTTTTGGGGTGGATTTCAAGCACAGCATACACATTTTCAGCTGGACCTACATACCTTGTACCTACAAGTGAATCAACATGGACAGATAAGAATCAGTAGCCACTGACGGCCACAGGTGGTGAAATGTACCATGAAGTTGGTACTCACAGGCACTAACCAACCCTGCCCACATCAAAGTCATGAGGGCACTTTGGTTTCATAGCCCTTTTCACTGCCCTTTTATGTTACTGTGACAGAGGTTTCTGTGGTTAAAACTAGATGGTATATCTGCCACTCACCCATTCGGGATAAGCTGCCCAGAACTTTAAAGGACTATGTAGAACATTAGAGTACCAGTGATCTGATTCTGTTGTTCAATGGCACACACCAGTGACTTTCACCAACACACGGTGTCAAAACTTTTCAAAGCAAACAAAGCTTTTAGGTTTGAGATAAGTCACAGTCATCTTTCAAGAAAAAAACTGAGTTTTTCCCTCAAATGTAACCACTGTGTCTCTCTTTGTTTCTTCCCTCCCACACCCTTTGCAATGCCTTGTTGTCCTTTGTGCTGCTGTGATGTACACCTGTGGCATGTTGGCAGTGTGTTTTCATGTGGTGCAGGAAACTCCCAGATTCCCAGCTGGCCCTTCCTTGCAATTTAGTCCTCTTTATGAAACATGTTGTTCTTGCCAGAGTTAAAACAAAGCAACACATAGAGCAGAAGAATATAAGGCACTGAGTCAGAGTAAACGAATGAACCAGTCACTGATCCAGCCTCTATTTTTGTCACACACACACACATACACATATGTATTAGTCCGTTCTCATGCTGCTATGAAGAAATACCTGAGACTGGTAGTTTATAAAGGAAAGAGGTTTAATTGACTCACAGTTCCTCATGGCTGGGGAGGCCAGGAAACTTACAATCATAGTAGAAAGCACCTCTTCACAGGGTGACAGGAGAGAGAATGAGTGCTGAGCAAAGGGGGAAAAGCCCCTTATAAAACCATCAGATCTTGTGAGAACTCATTCACTATCATGAGAACAGCATGGAGGTAACTACCCCCATGATTCAAGTACCTCCTATTGGGTCCCTCCCATGACATGTGGGGATTATGGGAACTATAATTCAAGATGAGATTTGGGTGGAGACACAGCCAAACCATATTATTCCACCCCTGGCTCCTCCCAAATCTCATATTCTCACATTTCAAAACACAATCACGCCTTTCCAACAATCGCCCAAAGTCTTAGCTCATTCCAGCATTCACCCAAAAGTCCAAATCTAAAGTCTCATCTGAGCAAGGCAAATCCCTTCTTCCCATGAGCCTGTAAAATCAAAAGCAAGTTAGTTACTTCTTTTGATGATACGGGCATTGAGTAAATACACCCATTCCAAATGGGAGAAATTGGCTAAAACAACAGGGCTACAGGCCCTATGCAAGTCTGAAATCCAATGATCTTCTTTGACTCCACGTCTAACATCCAGGCCACACTGATGCAAGAGATGGGCTCCTATGGCCTTGACAACTCTGCCCCTGTGGCTTTGCAGGGTACAGCTCCCCTCCTGGCTGCTTTCACAGGATTGCATTGAGTGTCTGCAGCTTTTCCAGGCACATGGTGCAAACTGTCAGTGGATCTACCATTCTGGGGTCTGGAGGATGGTGGTACTCTTCTTGCAGCTTCTCTAGGCAGTGCCCCAGTGCGGACTCAGTGTGGGGACTCTAACCCCACATTTCCTTTCCTCGCTCTCCTAGCTGAGTTTCTCCATGAGAGCTCCACCCCTGCAGGAAACTTCTCCCTGGACATCCAGGCATTTCCATACATTCTCTGAAATCTAGGTGGAGGTTCCCAAACCTCAATTCTTGGCTTCTGTGCACTCACAGGCTCAACACCACATGGAAGCTGCCAAGACTTGGAGTTCTTGGCACTCTCTGAAGCCACGGCCTGAGCTGTACCTTGGTTCCTTTTAGCCATGCCTGGAGCAGCTGGGACTTGGGGCACCATGACCCTACACTGCACAAAGCATCCAGGCCCTGGGCCAGGCTCATGAAACCATTTTTCTCTCCTAGGCCTCTGGGCTTGTGATGGGAGGGGCTGCTGTGAAGACCTCTGACATGCCCTGGAGACATTTTCCCCATTGTCTTGGCAATTATCATTTGACTCCTCATTACTTATGCAAATTTCTGCAGCTGGCTTGAATTTCTCCTCAGAAAATGCATTTTTCTTTTCTATCACATTATCAGACTGCAAATACTCTGAATTTTTATGCTTTGCTTCCCTTTGAAACATATGTTTCCATTTCAAACAATCTCTTTGTGAATGCATAAAACTGAATGCTTTTAAGAGTACTCAAGTCACCTCTTGAATGCTTTGCTGCTTAGAAATTTCTTCTGCCAGATATCCTAAATCATTTCTCTCAAGTTCAAAGGTCCGCAGATCTCAAGGGCAGGGCCAAAATGCTGCCAGTCTCTTTGCTAATGCATAGCAAGAGTCACTTTTATTCCAATTCCTAACAAGTCTCTCATCTCTACCTGAGACCACCTCAGTCTGGACTTCATTGTCCATATCACTATCAGCATTTTGGTCAAAGCCATTCAATAAGTGTCCAGGAAGTTCCAAACTTTCCCACATCTCCCTATCTTCTTCTGAGCCCTCCAAGCTGTTCCAACTTCTGCCTGTTACCCAGTTCCAAAGTTGCTTCCACACTTTTGAGTATCTTTATAGCAATGCCCCACTCTGAGTACCAATTTACTGTATTAGTCTGTTCTCGTGCTGCTATGAAGAAATACTTGAAACTGGGTAATTTATAAACAAAAGAGATTTAGGCCGGGCATGGTGGCTCATGCCTGTAATCCCAGCACTTTGGGAGCCCAAGGCAGGCGAATCATGAGGTGGGAGTTCTAGACCAGCCTGATCAATGTGGTGAAACCCTGCCTCTACTAAAAATACAAAAAATTAGCTGGGTGTGGTGGTGGGCACCTGTAATCCCAGCTACTCGGGAGGCTGAGGCAGGAGAATCACTTGAACCTGGGAGGCGGAGGTTGCAGTGAGCCAAGATCATGCCACTGCACTCCAGCCTGGGAGACAGTGTAAGACTCTGTCTCAGAAAGAAAAAAAAAAAAAAAAAAAATTTAATAGACTCACAGTTCTGCATGGCTGGGGAGGCCTCAGTAAGGTTACAATCATGGCAGAAGGCACCCCTTCACAGTGGAGCAGGAAAGAGAATGAGTGCTGAGCAAAGGGGCAAAGCCCCTTATAAATCCACCAGATCTTGTGAGAACTCACTCACTATCATGAGAACAGCATGGGGTAACTGCCCCCATGATTCACTTACCTTCCAAGAGTTCCCTCCCACGACACATGGGGATTATGGGAACTACGGTTCAAGATGGGATTTGGGTGGGGACACAGCCAAACCATAGTAACATACATTCTCCTGGCCATCCCTGACTGTGTCTTTTGGCACTGGACTTTCACAAAATAGGGTATATGGTATCCTGGACTGATCAAGGTACAAGGCAAGACTGTAATTTTTCAAAAGGTTTGACAGAAACAAAGGAAAAGGTATACCATATCAAGTAAAGAAACAATTACAGACAATTATGATTTTTGATTATCAGTAATTTTTTTCCAAGTAATTATAAAAGTCAAACTCCCATACTATTTGTTACCTTTTTATCAAGTCTTACCTCAGGTTGCTTCCTCTCCTAAATAATGGCTCTATTAGCTGGTGCATACAGCATAATCCCAGTCTCCTTGCAATGAATCAAGCCTCATGCTACCATAAGATATGAGGTAAACAGTTATCAAATTTATAGTACTTTGCTGAGCTGGTGAATTAAGATTACCTAGAGAGATTTTCTACCATAGAGATGTTTAGATCTCTCTTTATCTGATGAAAGACTTGTACTGATTGTGTTTAATAAGGTACAGTGCTGTACCCTTCTGTGCAAAGTTCTCATCTTTATATGTACTGCCTTATTTTTACCATTACTCATCAAAAGAAAGAAACTTATTTGGATAACCAATTCAGAGGGGCTTCTTTGAGGAGACTTCCAAGGAATGTTAGCAATATTTAACACCTTTCTGAGAAGTGTGCATGTTTTATTTTATTTTTGTTATAAGCTTCCTCATAACAACAATAGGCCTCAGAGACTAAGTTGTTGGACACTTGCTGACTTTGAAACTGACTCTTGGCTTCCTCCATTTTTTTCTGCTGCTGCTGATCTAGAAACTCCTCTTTGGCAACTGCCATTAAAAATGCTTGAATTTTTGCTTTTCAAGGGCTGTTACTCTTTGGTGCTTCCATATGAAAAAGTCTAGAAAGTTTGGTTAAATGGTGACTTCATCCAAAGGCAACTAAAATTAACCCTAAATTTTAAAGATTCTAACAAAGTAATATTTCCTTGTATTGGGAAATACTCTTCCTTGATTTGGTCCTCCCTATCAATATCTCTAGCTGCCTGGCCTGTGTTATTTTGTCATATGTCATTTCTCACCTGACATACTAGAATTTTGTTTTGTTTATCCCTCCCACTCATCCCACTAGAATGTAACCTCCATGAGAGCAAGGACTGTGTTTTCTTTTGTGCTCTATTGCTCTGTATGGTGTCTGGCAAATATTGAGTGCTTGATAAGTACTTGTTGAAAATTTGAGCAAATACAACAAATGTAGCAATTTATTTGCCTTCCCTGAGAGAAATGTGAAGAATATCAGCTCTGGTGGCAAGTCTGTTGCTAGAGTATTAATTTTGTTTTTTCAATAATTTTTGTGGGTTTTTGTTTTGTAGTGTGTGGCCTATATAGAACTAAGTCTGATTTTCTAGCAAACTAACCAAATTTACACACCCAAAAGACTATTCTCCTTCAAGTTGGTACTCTTGAGAGAACATATATCTATTCAAATAAAGCTTAGAATATTTTGGGGAATGTCTCTTGAAATCACCTTAATATCTATTTGTCAACTGTGTAAAGTAATTGACCTCATTTCTTTACAAAAAAACCTCTTATATTAATTTTTGAATAGGCAATACAGTTGCATAAATGTATAGACTCCAAATATTTGAGAATATTTCAGATATCTTTCTGTTATTGATTTCTAATTCAACCCCATAATAGTCAGAAAACATTATTTGTATGACTGATTGGAATCCTCTTAAATTTAGTAAAACTTGCCTTATTCCCAAAATATGATTTATCTTAATAAATATTCTGCACTTAAGGAAATAAATATGTATCTGCTGTTGTTAGGGGTAGTGTTGTATAAATGTCAGATCATTTTGTTGATGGTATTGTTCAAATCTTCTATATTCTTACTGATTTTTTTGCCACTTTGTTCTACTAGTTATTGAGAGAAGATCAGGAGAAATCTATGACTATCACTATGGATTTGTCTATCTCTTTTGGAAGTCCAATCAGTTTTTGCTTCATGTATTTTAAATCTCTGTTTTTAGGTGCAGAAACGTTTAGAATATGTTATCTTATAAACCCTTTAATATATTGTTATTATTTTGCTTTAAACAATTATCGTTCAAAGAGATTTAAGCAATGAACAAGTCTTTTATAATTTAGCCACATGGATACCATTTCCAATACTCATCATTCTTTTTGGTAGAACCAGATTTCCATCTTTTATCCTTTTTTGTTCTGCCTAAATGACTTTCTTTTAATATTTTGTATAGTACATGTCTGCTGGTGATTAACTCTTTTTGCTTTGTAGATGTGAAAAAGTAGGGTTTGAAAAATTTTCACTGAGTTCAGAATTCTAGGTTGATTGTCTTTTCTTTCAATACTTTAAAGAGGTTTCTCTACTATCTTCTGGCTTGCTTTTTTTTTTTTTTTAAACGAGAAGACAACTTGCCTTTTTTTCTCTGAGTACATTTAAAATTTACTTTTTGTCACTGGTTTTAAGTGATTTCATTATGATGTCCTTTATAGCTTTACTCATGTTTCCTGTGTGTGGGGATTCTTAGATCTGTGAGTTTGAAAATTTCATCAAAGTTTGAACATTTCAACAACTTCTCAAATTTCTTTTCCTACCTTCATCCTTATCTCCTTCTGGGACTCCAATTGTATCTATATTTGACTGATGCCTTTTTTCCCCCCAGAGTTTTGCTCCTTGTGTTTCATTTTGGATAACTTCTATTGTCAAGTCCACCAATCTTTTCTTTCTGCCGTGTCTAATCTTATGTTAATCCCATCTAATATATTTTTCATCTCAGAAATATATTTTAATTTCTAGAATTTTGATTTAGCCACTTCCATATTTCTACTTAACATTCTCATGCTTTTCTCTAGCTTCTTTGACAAAAAAAAGTTTGTAATTAACTGCTTTAATGTTCTTGTTTACTAACTTAATTACCTGTATAATTTCTGGGTCCATTTCAATTGATTTATTTTTCTCCTCATTATAAGTAATATTTTCCTGTTTCTTCATATGCTTGACAATTATTGATCACATGTTAGACATTATGAATTTTACTTTTCTACGTGCTGGATATCTTTGTATTTCTGTAAATATCCTTGAACTTTCTTCTGGGACACAATTAAGATACCTGGAACAGTTTGAATATTTTAGGATCTTGCATTCAAGCTTTGTTACATGGGATCAGGGCAGCATTTATTTTAGGGCTCTTATCCAATACTTCTGAGTATTTTAGCTGATGCTCCTAGAATTATGAGGTTTTTCATTCTGGATAATGAGAACAGAAATTATTCCTGGTTTTGTGTAATCTTCAATGAATGTTCTCTCCAGTCATTTTGGGTGGTTCTTTCTCTAACCTTGAATAGTTTCCTTATGAGCATATGCTAATCATTACCCAGGTGAAGATTTAAGAGGACAACTCTGCAGATTTCCATAATATTCTCTCTCTGTATAACACAGCAACGCCTATAAACAAGACTGACTGATTAGACTGTGACTACTTCTCTGTGCTCCTGTCTTGGTTTCCCAGAAATATTGACCTTAACCTTCAACTCCACAAGTCAATGTTTCCTGTTCTTGCTTTCAACTCAATGTCACTGGATTCTTTCAAATCAGTAACATCTCCAGTTTGTTTGTTTGTTTGAGACAGCATCTCACTCTGTCACCCAGGCTTGAGGGCAGTGACATGATCTCGGCCCACTGAAGCCTCAACTTCTGGGGCTCAAGTGATCCTCCTCTGACTCCTGAGTTATCTGGGGCAACAGATGTGTGCCAGCATGGCTGGCTAATTTTTGAATTTTTTGTAGAGACAGGATTTCACCATGTTGCCCAGGTTGGTCTCAAACTCCTGAGCTCAAGCAGTCTGCCTATCTCAACCTCCCAATGTGCTGAGCCACCATGCCCAGGCGTGAGCTACCATGCCCAGGCGACATCTTCATTTTGATTGAAAGATTTTTATTCCTGCAAGGAAATTAGACATTTCTTATTTTCCCTGGATTTCTTGACAATTTTTCTTTGGATTTTGGACTTAGAAAAACATACAGATTTTCTAAGAAATGCCAAAATGGAATTCCCACACAATTTCACAGTTTCTTTTGCAACTATCCTTGACCATATAAGTAAGTAAATGAATAGAAAGAAATTGTCCAACTTTATTTTTAAAATAAAGTGACTTTCTCTGACCTTTCTTTATGTTCCCCTTATTGCAAGTATGGGGCTGCTGAGTCATGGTACATAATGCTGGTGAGAATGAGAACACCACATTACAAATATCCAGGCCACAAGGTAGACAGAACGGAAGACCCTGAATGTTGCTTACTTTCTTTGCTTTATGTATGTACCTAAAGTTTTTTAGGAAGGCTTATATTTTTGTGTTTACTGATGACCTTTATAACAATCCCCCCTATTTTTTAAAATCTTACAATAGTTTTTGCAGTTGTATCATTCCTATTTTATCAAATCATGTACATTCTATTTTGTCCCTGTCAAATATATTAAATGTTTGTTTCCTGTCCAACCATCATAGTTTTCCCTGTTATCCTTTTGTTGACTGTAGTTCGTTATCTAATAGTCTCCTCAAAAAAAGGCTTATGGGGAAAATATTCTTTCAATTCTAGAAATCTGTTTGCATCCTTTATTCTTGCTGACTGTGAGGTCTCTTAGGACTTCATTTTCTTTTTTGAATATTGGTAAGAGTTATTAATCTGTTATATTTTGCATAGAACATTGAACTCAGCCCATTTTTGCTCCCTTATAAGTGAGTTCTTTCTGCCTGACTGTGCAAAGATTCTTTCTTTATTTGAAGGCAAATAACTGTATCATGATATGTTATAGTGTCATTACTCTGGATCTGTTATTCCTGATACATGTTTTAATTGCAGAAAAAGTTTCTTCAGTTAAATCTTTAGATTTTTGTTACGTCCCATTATTTTGTTTTTCTTCTTTTGGAATGCTAATTTTGAGTATGTTTGATATCCTTCTATATCTATTATTTTTCTATTGTTCTTTAAAAATTTGTTTTATTTTATGTTTCTGATTTTTTGAGTGTCTATGCTCTATGTACCTTACTGTGTTTTCCACAAGGTTGATTCTTCTACGTCTTGATTGGAATAAAAGGAAAATATGTGCATTATTAGAAGCAGCGTACAAAGAGAGAGCAAAGGAAAGTAGCTCAGACCCAAGGAAGATAAAATTAAGTTAAGGATGATGGAGTATGGGAATGCAGCAGGAATCATGAGAATCCTAATTCGTAATGCTAATCTCTTCCTACCTTCTTGTCATAACCTTTGGAGTAACTCTGCCAACCTTCCCGGGGACCCACAAACAATGCTGAAATCTCAGGATTGTCTTTCTTTAAAGAGAATATGCCCAAGGAAAGGAACCATATAAGCTGAGACGTTAGGTCAAAATTACCATTATAATTTAGACTCACTTTCTTAGAGGTTGTAATAGAACGTGATAATTTTCAAAGTGAAAATGAAAAGGAGTAGGAGATCATATTCTGTTTTTGGATATACCTACCATTCTTTTTATCTTTAGGAATTATATAAGAATAGAACATTCCTTCAGGGAGAATGAGAAAGACAGTAATAAGAATGGGGTCTATCCATGTAATTCATGTATACATATCTTCTTTAGAGATGAAAGAAGAAAATATTTATAGCATCATTAAGCTAAACCAAGGATATAATTTAAAACCCTCACACACTTATTGCTCAAGTGAGTCTGTTTATTGTTAGAGTGATGTCCCAGGAGGCGGGGCCATGTGGACACAGATTAAACCATGCACCACATTTCTTTACATAGCAGGGAACTAGTAGAACTCATATATCACTTCAAGTTATCTGAAAGTCGTTTGAGGTAAACCAGTGAAAATGGTTTTACATTTGAAATAATCAACATTGACATACTTATAATTGCCCATGATTCAGGGTATTTATAAATAATGGTTCTTATTATGCAATAAGATTGAGATGGCCGAAAGCAAAACCATTTCATCATAAGTGACATAAATTTCAACTAGTCTTCGCAAAAAAATCTTATATTTTTAACATGGATTTCAAAGTTCATCATTCCCAGTCTAAATATTTTCTGTTCTCTGAGAGCATTTCTGTATACAGTCCTTTATTGCTCCTTTGCTTCTTTATTTGTTTGACAAATATTCATTGAGGGCCTACTGTATGTAATGTTGTGGGGCCAAATTAGATAAAGCCCTTGTTCACATGAAATTTATATTCCATTGTGAGAGATAGAACAAGGAGCCAGCCAGCCAACCATCTGATGTCAGCTTTGTACTAAGAATAACAAGCCTGGATAGAAACAGAGCTATGGGAGAGGGGTTTTGTCTCAGATAACATGGTCAGAGAACATTTCTCTGAGGGAATGAGCAAAGTCTTAAATGAGAATAGCTGGGAAAGTGTGTTCCTGGCAGAGGGAACCCTAAGTTCAAATCCCTACATGTGGGAACATACTAGATACTCTGGGTATAGCCAGTAGGCTGCACAGGCTAAGAAAGCAAGTGCCATCAGAGAGTTGAAGAGGTTGAAGAAGATCATATAAGAAGGTCATGAGTCATATAAGATCTTGCAGGCCATGACAAGTGCTGTGAATTTTATTCTATGGAGATAATGGATTTATATCTATCAAAAGACACTGAGAGGTTCTGAGCAGAAGAGTGACATGACATAATTCACATTCCAAGGATGGTAGAGATAAGAGGTGGTGACCATTGTTCAGATACAGGTCATGTTTTGAAGATTACAGCCAATAGGATATACTGTTAGATTAAATGTATGAGAGAAAGAGAATAGTCAAGGACAATTCCAGTTTTCAGCCTAAGTGCATGGTTGAATTTGGGAACCATTCACTGAGAAGCAGAAGATGGAAGAAGGGGTTGGATGACAGAGCTTGAATGAGTTCAGTTATGACACGTTAAAGTGAGATACCTATTAGATACCAAGCAGGAGAGGTTGAGTAGACAGTTTGATGTCAAGGAATTCAGTGGAGGGTTCAAGACTGGAGATAATAATCTGGGAATTTATTCATTTACAGGCTATCTAAAGCCATGGGATTAGACAAGGTCATGTGAGATGTGAGCTTAGATAAAAGAAGATAACGTCTGCCCTCCAGCCTGGGCGACAGAGCGAGACTCCGTCTCAAAAAAAAAAAAAAAAAAAAAAAAAAAAAAAAAAAAAAAGAAGATAACGTACAAGGATTGAATCCTGAGATATGACAACACTTAGAGTTAGGGAGAAGAGGTGAGTCCCACATCAAAGACAGGAGAGGAAGAAAACCAGGAGGATGGCACCAGAGAAACTAAAGGAGAAAAAAGTTTTAAGAAGATCAGAGCAGCTTTTAAAAGTCTGAAGAGTTGAAAAGTGCGTAATTGCACTACGGTTATAAAAGATGGTATTATTAGACGAAGCTATGTGAACGTACATAGGAGCCCTCTGAACTATATTTGCAACTTCTGTGAGTCTAAAAGTATTTCAAAGCAGACATTAAAAAAATAGTTAAAAGCAGTTTTAAGAAAAGGAGCAAACAAATGCTGCTGAGAAGTCAGTGAAGAAGAGGACTTGGAGTTCAGTGTTTAATTTGGCATCATGGAGCTCATTCATTAATGACCTTGCTAAGGGCAATTTCATGGAGTAGTGAGAACAAATGTTTGATGTGTGTTTTCAAGAGAATGGGAAATGAGCATGTCAAGATAGTGAGTATAGACCATTTTTTGGAGGATTTTTACTATAAGAGAGAACAGATAAATATGCAGTACATAGAGGAGCAAATAGGGCCAGGGAGCATTTTAAAACATAGTTAAAAGTTTAAATTCCGGTTGCTTAAGTCTGTGTATTTCACTAACCACTTTTTTTTATTGTAATCTATTAAATCATTTAATTCTATATCAGCTGATAATGGAACTTTCTTTTGCCATTCATGAGTTTTCTTCTATTCCCTCTAAATTATCATTTAATTAGTTTCTATAAATTTAATTCCCTGGGTTTTATCCTCTTATCTATCACTTTTGAGGTAGTTTGCATCATTCAAAGTATTCATCTGGTGCTATCTTCCATGAGCTATTTTCTGTCCAAGGAAATATATAACTAACTCTTCTCAGCAATTTTAGAACTCCAAGAACATTCTCACCTTTGCATAGACATGAGATTCAGATTTGTGTGCTTGTGTGTGTGTTTAGCAGTTAATCAACAAAGTTCATTTAGGAGCCCTTGTGGAAGGAATATGCTCTGGGTGTTGTGAGGATACAGAAGGATGGAGCATTTGAAGGGCCATGTGAATTTCATGACTAAAGAAGCCTGAGCATTCTGCCTAGCTGTGGTTACGGCTCAGCTTAATGGGCTGACTCATTTCTGTGGCTGCTTTATAATTTTGTATCTCAAAAGGGCCACCGTTCCTAAATACCTCCTGTCTCCTTCAGCATTTCCTGCCAACACTTGTAACTAAAATCAAATAGTCATGGCAAAGCTGTGCTTTTTAACTGACAGTGTGCACACCAATTACCTAAGTGTAGAGCGGGAAGATGCACAGAGACTTCCCCCTCTCTCAATTGCTTGTCAGAAAGATCCAGCAACAACAAAAGACAAAACATCCTGTTTCACAAAGCACATTAAACAGAGCAAACAGGCTTCTAACTCAATGGTTTAATTACAATATAGGGCATTGTGGCAAACCATGCTTAGCCTTTCAAACCACTCATGTGTTTCTCAATAAAAAGGAAAGCTCACCCAAAACCCTCACAAAGCTTCTCACACCCTGAGAAACCAATGGCGTCAGAGAACACTGTTCCGTTGGTTTTCTTCTTCAGTTCCCAAACTATCTCAGCTTAGGAGAGTTAACTCAAACGTGAGCAATTCATATACATTTTTTTTCCTCTGTCTTCTAGCCAGCCTGACTGTCTGTCCTAACTTCATGCATCCTACTCCCTTCGCTTTATTTAGAGTCTTTTGTGCAGGGAGCTTTAGGTAGAAGTTTTGAACTAATCATCTCATCAGTTCAAGCCTCATTAACATCATCGGTCCAATCAAGGCCTCTATAAGTCATGATTTATTTTTCTTTTTCCCCTCCACAAGCAGTCACTCTAGAGTACTTAATATGTCTTCTAATATGTATACAAATTTTAAGAATATTTTGTGTATGTATGTGTTTTAAAAAAATTATTTCAATAGCTTTTGGAGAACAGATGGTGTTTGTTTAACATGGATAAGTTCTTTAGTGGTGATTTGTAAGATTTTGGTTTACCCATCACCCAAGCAGTGTATACTATACCAAATTTGTAGTCTTTTATCCCTCAGCCCCCTCCTACACTTCCCCACTGAGTCTCCAGAGTCCATTGTATCATACATATGCCTTTGCATCATCATAGCTTAGCTCCCATTTATGAGTGAGAACATATGATGTTTGGTTTTCTATTCCTGAGCTACTTCACTTGGAATAATGGTCTCCCAACTCC
>NW_012105377.1:897165-909136 GCF_000951045.1 Mandrillus leucophaeus
AGGAGTAAGGTGGTATCACATTGTGGTTTTGATTTGCATTTCCCTGATCATTAGTGATGGTGACCATTTTTTCATACATTTGTTGGTCACTTGTGTATCTTCTTTGGGAATTTTCTATTCATATCCTGAGCCCACTTTTTGACAGGATTATTTGGTTTTTCTCCCTGATTTGTTTGAGTTCCTTGTAGATTCTGGAAATTAGTCCTTTGTCAGATGCATAGTTTGTGAATATTTTCTCCCACTCCGTGGGTTGTCTGTTTACTAGGCTGATTATTTCTTTTGCTGTGCAGAGGCTTTTTAGTTTAATTAAGTCCCATCTATTTATCTTTGTTTTTGTTAAATTTGCTTTTAGGTTCTTGGTCATTAACTCTTTGCCCAAGCCAATGTCTACAAGAGTTTTTCCAATGTTATCTTCTAGAATTTTTAGGATTTCAGGTCTTAGATTTAAGTCTTTGATCCATCTTGGGTTGATTTTTATATAAAGTGAGAGACCAGATCCAATTTCATTCTCCTACATGTGGTTTGTCAGTTACCCCAGCACCATTTGTTGAATAGGGTATCCTTTCCCCACTTTATGTTTTTGTTTACTTTGTCGAAAATCAATTGGCTATAAGTATTTGACTTTATTTCTGGGTTCTCTATTCTGTTCCATTGCTCCACATGCCTATTTTTATACCACTACCATGCTGTTTTGTTAACTACAGCCTTGTAGTGTAGTTTGAAGTCAGGTAATACGATGCCTCCAGATTTGTTCTTTTTGCATAGTCTTGCTCTGGCTATGCAGGCTCTTTTTTTGTTCCATATGAATTGTAGGATTGTTTTTTCTAGTTCTGTAAGAATGATAATGGTATTTTGATGAGAATTGCATTGAATTTATAGATTGGTTTTGGGAGTATGTTCATTTTCACAATATTGATTCTACCTATCCATGAGCATGGGATGTTTCCATTTGTGTTGCCTGTGATTTCTTTCAGCAGTGTTTTGTAGTTTTCCTTGTAGAGATTTTTCACCTCCTTGGTTAGGTGTATTCCTAAGTATTTTATTTTATTTTATTTTATTTTATTTTATTTTATTTTATTTTATTGCAGCTGTTGTAAAGGGGGTTGAGTTCTTGACTTGATTCTCAGCTTGGTCACTGTTGGTGTATAGCAGTGCTTCTGGTTTGTGTACATTGATTTTGTATGCTGAAACTTTACTGAATTCATTTATCATATCTAGGAGCTTTTTGGATGAGTCTTTAGGGTTTTTAGGTATAAGTTATATCATCAATGAACAGTGACAATCTGACTTCCTCTTTTTGTATCAGGGTAGTACTGGCTTCATAGAATGATTTGGGGGGATTCCCTTTTACTCTATCTTTTGGAATAGTTTTGGTAGAATTGGTACCAATTCTTCTTTGAGTGTCTGATAGAATTCAGCTGTGAATTCATCTGGTGCTGGACTTTTTTTTTGGCTGGCAATTTTTTCATTACTCTTTCAGTCTCTTGTTATTGGTGTGTTCAGAATTTCTGTCTCTTCTTGGTTTAATCTAGGAAGGTTGTATATTTCCAGGAATTTATCTATTTCCTCTAGGTTTTCTAGTTTGCGTGCATGAAGATGTTCATAGTAGCCTTGAATGATGTTTTATATTTCTGTGGTATCAGTTATAATATCTCCCATTTCATTTCTAATTGAGCTTATTTGGATCTTCTCTCTTCTTGGTTAATCTTGCTAATGGTCTATCAATTTTGCTTATCTTTTCAAACAACCAGCTTTTTGCTTCATTTATCTTTTGCATTTTTTTGTTTCAATTTCATTTAGTTTTGCTCTTATCTTTGTTTTTTCTTTTCTTCTTCTGTGTTTGGGTTTGGTTTGTCCTTGTTTCTCTAGTTCCTTGTGAGCTTGGATTGTCTATTTGTGCTCTTTGAGATTCTTTGATATAGGCACTAAATGCTATGAACTTTCCTCTGAACAGCACTTTCGCTGTATCCCAGAGGTTTCACTATTATCATTCATTTCCAAGAATTTTTTGATTTCCATCTTGATTTCATTGTTGAACCAAAGATCATTCTGGAGCAGATTATTTAATTTCCATGTATTTCTATAGTTTTGAGGGTTCCTTTTGGAGTTAATTTCCAATTTTATTCCCCTGTAGTCTAAGAGACTACTTGATTAATTTCAGTTTTCTTAAATTTATTGAGACTTGTTTTGCAGCCTATCATATGGTCCATCTTGGAGAATGTTCCATGTGCTGATGAAAAGAATGTATATTCTGCAGTTGTTGAGTAGAATGTTCTGTAAATAATTGTTAAGCTAATCTGTTCTAGGGTATAGTTTAAGTCAATTGTTTCTTTGTTGACTTTCTGTTTTGATGACCTGTCTAGTGCTGTCAGTGGAGTATTGAAGTCCCCCACTATTATTGTGTTGCCATCTATCTTATTTCTTAGGTGTAGTGGTAATTGCTTTATAAATTTGAGAGCTCTGGTGTTAGGTGCATATGTATTTAGGATTGTGATATCTTCCTGTTGGACTAATCCTTTTATCATTATTTAATGTCCCTCTTTGTCTTTTTTAACTGTTGCTGCTTTAAAATCTGTTTTGTCTGATGTAAGAATAGCTACCCCTGCTTGCTTTTGGTTTCCATTTGCATAGAATGTATCTTTTCACCCCTTTACCTTAAGTTTATGTGAGTCCTTATTTGTTAGAAGAATCTCTTGAAGACAACAGATACTTGGTTGGTGGACTTTTATGCATTCTGCCATTCTATATCTTTTAAGTGGGGCATTTAGGCAATTTACATTCAATGTAAAATGGAGATGTGAGGTACTATTCTATTCATCATGCAAGTTGTTGGCTGAATACCGGTTTCCCCCATCCCCCACTTTTGTTATTGTTTTATAGGCCCTGTGACATTTATACTTTAAGGAGGTTCTATTTTGGTGTCTGTTGAGGTTTTGTTTCAAGATTATAACTCCTTTTTGCATTTCTTGTAGTGCTGGCTTGATAAGGGCAAATTCTCTCAGCATTTGTTTGTCTGAAGAAGACTGTATCTCCCTTTCATTTATGAAGTTTAGTTTTACTGGATACAAAATTATTGGCTGATAATTATTTTGTTTAAGGAGGCTAAAAATAGGACCCTAATCCCTTCTGGCTTATAGGGTTTCTGCTGAGAAATCTGCTGTTAATCTGATAGATTTTCTTTTATAGTTTACCTGATGCTTTTGCCTCACAGCTCTTCAGATTCTTTCCTTTGTCTTGACTTTAGATAACCTGATGACTATGTGCCTAGGTGATGATCTTTTTGTGATGAATTTCCCAGGTGTTCTTTAAGCTTCTTATATTTGGATGTCTGGATGTGTAGCAAGACGAGGGAAGTTTTGCTTGATTATTGCTGCAAATAAGGTTTCTGAACTTTTAAATTTCTCTTCTTCCTCAGGAACACCAATCATTCTTAGGTTTGGTTGTGTAACATAATCCTAAATTTCTTGGAGGCTTTGTTTATTTATTTATTTTTTATTCTTTACTCTTTGTCCTTGTCAGATGGGGTTAATTTGAAAGCCTTGTCTTTGAGCTCTGAAGTTCTTTCTTTTACTTGTGTGATTCTATTATTGAAACTTTCCAGTATATTTTGTATTTCTTTAAGTTTATTATTTCCAGCAGGTATGATTGTCTTTTCTTTATGATACCTATTTCTCAGGATATGGATTCACCATATCCTGTAACATTTTCTAAATTTCTTTAAGTTGGTTTTTACCTTTCTCTGGCACCTCCTTGAGTAGCTTAATAATCAACCTTCTGAATTCTTTGTCTGGCAATTCAGAGATTTCTTCTTGGTTTATATTCACTGCCAGGGAGCTAGTATGATCTTTTGGGGGTATTATAGAACCATGTTTTGTCATGTTACCATAAATACTTTTCTGGTTCCTCTTCATTTGGGTAGACTGTTTTAGTAGAAAGATTTGGAACTCAAGGGCTATTCAGATTCTTTCATCCCACGAGGTGATCACTTTTGTGCTACTCTCCCACTTCCCCTGGGGATGGGGCCTCCTGAGAGCCAGACTGCAGTGATTGCTATTTCCCTTCTGGATCTAGCCATCCAGCTGGGCTACCAGGTCCTGGGCTGGTGCAGGGGAATGTCTGCAAAGAATCCAGTGATGTGATCTGTCTTCAGATCTTCTAGCCATGGATACCAGCACCTGTTCCAGTGGAGGTGGCAGGAAAGTAAAGTAGACTCTGTAGGAGTCCTTGATTATAGTTTTGTTTATTGCACTGGTTTTCTTGAATGCTGGTTATGCTAGCAATGAAGTTGTCATGTGGACAGACTCAAGACCTCTGGTTAGCCAGGGTGTTGCAGGCAGTGGAATTAGCTGTTGTTTTCTCCTTCTTTGGAACAGGGTTGTTCTGTTATGAATTGCTGTAATGGCTTGAGTTGGTTGGCCTCCAGCCAGGAGGTGGCACTTTCAAGAGAGCACTAGCTGGAGTAGTTGAAGGCTGATATAAGCTTGCCCTACCTTGGCCAGAAGAAGCACTCAAGTTTTGCAGGCAATGGATGGGGCCATAGAGCTTCCAAGACTTTATGTCTTTTGTCTCCAGCTACCAGGGTGGGTAGAGAAAAACCATCAGACTGGGGCAGGGTTAGGTGGGTCTGAATTCAGAATCTCCTTGGGCAGGGCTTGCCACAGTCACTGTTTGTGGCCAAGGATGGGAGGTGTTTCTCTAGCCAATAGAGTTATGTTCATAGTGGGATTGTGGTTGACTCTGCTGCATCTTACAGGTCACCAGGGAAGTTGGGGGAAACCAGCAGTGAGAGGCCTCACCTAGCTCCCACACAGCCAGCAAAGGCCAGTCTCACTCCCGCCATACCCCACCAACATCCCAAAGTTTATATCCAGGCAGTGGGTCATCGGGGCTGAGATCTTGCCCCAGGCTACAAACCTCCCCGCTGAGAAAGCAAACAGTCTCAGGCCTTGCCCCTTCCTGCATGCCTGCCTGCACCATGCACTGTGGCTTCTGCACTTGTATCTGCACTTTCCATTTGCAGTATCCCTGCCCTTGATCTGCTTAGGTAAATTCAAGCTCAGTCGAAATTATTACAAAGTTCATCTAGAATCTTCCTTCACCCTGTGGCCCCTCCCCAATTCCACTGGCTGCTGTTGCTGTCCCCAAGGACTACTGTGAGATAAAGCCAGGAATGGTTTCCCTGGGCTTGAGCTGGGGACTGGCAGTGCCTACAGGACTTATCCTGCTGCTGCTTCTACTTTTATATTTTGCCCAACTCAAAATCCATTTCAATAATAGGTAAGGTTAAATCCTGCTGTGATCTGGATTTGCAGGTTCCCCAGTGGGGATGTGTGTTCAGAGGCAGACTTTTCCCTTCTCACACTCGGGGAACTCACAATTTTTTGGCCGTATCACAGAGTTTATAGCAGCAAACCACTTCTTTCCATATACATATATGTTAATATTGAGTGTCAACCTGATTGGATTCAAGGATCCAAAGTATTGATCCTGGGTGTGTCTGCGAGGGTGTTGCCAAAGGAGATTAACATTTGAGTCAGTGGGCTGGGAAAGGCAGACCCACCCTTAATCTGGATGAGCACCATCTAATCAGCTGCCAAAATGGCTAGAATATAAAGTAGGCAGAAAAACGTGAAAAGACGAGACTGGCCTAGCCTCCCAGCCTACATCTTTCTCCCGTACTGGATGCTTCCTGCCCTCGAACATCGGACTCCATGTGGTTCAGTTTTGGGACTCAGACTGTCTTCCTTGATCCTCAGCTTGCAGATGGCCTATTGTGAGACCTTCTCATCATGTGAGTTAATACTTAATAAACTCCCTTTGATATCATATCTGTCTATCCTATTAGTTCTGTCCCTCTAGAGAACCCTACAATGTATGTGTGTTTATTTATTTTATTTTTTAACCTTCCAAAGTTTAATCAATCAACTCCTTAGAAGCAAAATCTAACAATTACTCTAAATACTCTAAAATTCAACAGAGTAAAATCTCAAATTACTTTCTCATCTTCCTAATTCTAACTTTAAAAGGAGTCCCTCCATGAAGTGTCTGTACTTTCACGAGGATGTCAGGGAGGACTCGTTGATTTTCACACTGGATAATGTTAAACTGCTCCGGTTTCAGAGACTCATTAAAAAGAAGATTCATTATGTTAAAACGTTCACACCCCCAAGTTAAAAATGGATACTGAATAAGACAGCATCCATATTTCTGGAGAAAAATCAGTACACATGTCACTTCTGTTACAGAAATCCATTTACAGCATCTGTCCCGCTCCGTGGAAGCAACTGGTCTCAGGCATATCCAGTCTCACCACCTCATTGCACACATGAGAGGCTTGGAAGGCTTTGAGCAGAAGCCAAGGTCCCATCAAGGGTCCAGACTTTCAGTGCCCCCTTTGTTTTCATTGCGTCTGGGCTGCTTTAGCTCTGAGGGACTGCCCTGAGCGTCTCTTACTAAATTCTTCTGCAGAAGGGGTGGAAATTACATTGATTGGTACAGACTTTGGTGGAGTGTCTGTCTCTAAGGGTATTAAGTTTATTCTCCAGGGTGTTGTCTTGCTCCAGGCTTGCAATGTGTACAGAGTGACCCTCTGGGATGGGTGAGCTTTTGTGTTTTAACTACTGGGCGGCAGGATCTTCTCCTCCGAAGGCCTCAGCAAGGAGCTTTTGACAGCAGAATGATAGAGAGAGGGTCCCTGATGGCTGTTGGGGCTGGGGCCTGTCTGGCCTGAGGTGGGGTCGAGCAGGGGTTGCTGGGGTCTTGGGTTCTGCTGGCAGTTGTTCCCTCTACTGGTCTGGATCCTGGCAAAGACCCTCGGTGTGTCTGACTCTTGGTTTTCTTTGCTGTGTCAGGAGTTCTCGTGCTCAAAACTGACTTCTCTTTTAAAAGAATTCCAAGTTCGCCTTTCTCAAATGTCACAAATGAGCAGTAACTGTCTGTGGAAGAAATGGCCAGGAAGGCACCATCGCTAGACCATGAAATGTCACTGGAGGTGTGGTAATGTATATTAGACACGTAGCCAAAAGGGAAGGACTCCTGGGTGTCCAGAAGCACAGAGTCCTCCTAAGCCACAGCAAATACCAGGCAGTAGGGCAGACCCATCTGCTCCACACCTGTTTCCACCACCGGCCTCAGTTCAAAGTAGACCAGACAGCTGCCAACAGCAAGAGTGACTTTTCTAGGACCCAGAAAAGATGAGCGATGGGCCTTTTAAGATTCTTCCTGGAGAAAACGTAAGTGGTGTTCATTACATTTTCACCAGATTCCGCACATCCAACTGGTGTGAGGAGCAAAGACCCATCGGGAGTGAAACTCAGTCTACGGAAGAAGAACTTCACACTGTCATCGTGAAACGCCCAGTAGCTTCTTGCCTCTCCTTCAGCCCCTATTCCAGATAGCATCTTTGAAACATTAAAAACCACACGCATCTTCTGTATACTGTATACCCGCAGCACCCTGTCACAGCTCAGAGTAGCAACATATTGACTTAAACGGTCCCAGTTTACTCCTTGGACATAACTTTTATGTTATGTTAATCGATATTTTTTGTCCTTTATTGATGATCCTATAAACATCAATTGTACCATATGATGGCTGTGCTATCCACAGAGGCAGAGGCCATTAAATTCCCATCAGTTGCCCAGCAAATATCATACACATCTTCTAAGGGGCCCCACAGAGTCTTCACAATCGTCCAGTTCTTCTTGTTCAGCTGGGCCTGGTCCTCATCCTGAAAAGCGATCTGTTCCAGGTCCTTGTTATCATTCACCTTCTACAACAGGATGACAGCATCATCTCCTGTCGATGCTAAAATTTCCCCAGTTGGAGAAAAGTGCAGGACATTGATGGCTTTGGTATGATGAGCAAGATTGGACAAAAATTCCACGATGGCATTTCCATCTGGTCCCTTTTCTACCTTCCAGATCCTGACAGCGGAATGCACACCTGCAGACACCAGTCTGTGCATCCTCCCAGCAGTCCCATGCTGGAAGTCGAGGCTGTACACAGGCTCTTTGTCGTGCCAGGCTATTTCACAAGTGATTACTCTCATCCTCCTGAGTCTTGAAGGGGCAAAACGTTTCTCTGACACCATTCTGCAGGGACCTGGATGGTCAGTGGTGCCGTCACCTCCTGTGCAGGGCTGTGCTGCTTCCTGCGCATGCCGCAGGCCCTGACCCCACATGGACGGGACCCATGTTTTTATTTTTATTTCTGTTTTTTGAGACAGAGTGCTCTGTACCCCAGGTTGGAGTGCAGTGGCACAATCTCAGCTCACTGCAACCTCTAGCTACTGGGCTCAAGCAGTCCTCCCACCACAGCCTCCAGAGTAGCTGGAACTACAGACAGGTACCACAATGCCCAGCTAATTTTTGTAGAGGCAGGGCCTTGCTATGTTGCCCAGGTGGTTCTCGAACTCCTGGACTCAAGCAATCCTCCAACCTCAGTCTCCCAAAGTGCTAGGATTACAGGTGTGAGCTATTGCAACCAGTCATGTATGTGTTTTTAATAGGCAATAAATGGGGTGCTATCAATTTCATTCTGTAACTTTATTTTTAAAACTCATCATTCGATTTTTAAGATCTTCCCTCATATGCATATTCATCCAGTAAGTCATTGCTTCTAACTGCTTCATGGTACTCCACAATGTGTAGCCATCATATTTGATTTCTCTATTCCTTTAGTAGTGAGCACTTAGGTTGCCTCCAACTCTTACTACAGTGACATATTCTCATATATATCTCTTTACAGCATATGGGTAGGTCTCATTTTATTGAATGTCACTTTGTTGTACTTTGCAGATACTGTGTTTTTCTCAAATTGAAGGTTTGTGGCAACCCCGTGTCAAGTAAGTCTATCAGTGCCATTTTTTTTCAACAGCATGTACTCACTTTGCATCTCTGTGTCACAGTTTCATAATTCTTGCAATATATCAGATGTTTTCATTATTATTATACCTGTTGTAGTGATCTGTGATCAATAATCTTTGATGTTGCCATTGTAATTGTTTTGGTGCCATGAACTATGCCCATAGAAAGCAGCAAACTTAATCTATAAATATGCTTACTTCACCAACTGGATGTCCCCTCAACTCTCAGGGCTCCCCTCAGGGCTCCCTATTACCTGAGACACAATAATATTGAAATTAAGTCAATTTATAACCCTACAATAGTATCTCACTCTTCAAGTGAAAGGAAGAGTCACACACCTCTCACTTTAAATCAAAAGCTAGAAATGAATAAGCTTAATGAGGAAGGTATGTTGAAAGCTGAAATAAGCCAAAACTAGGCCTCTTGCACCAAACAGATAGCTCAGCAGTTAGCCAAACAGTTAGTTGTGAATTCAAAGGAAAAAATTCTTCAAGGAAATGAAAAGTGCTGCTTCAGTGAACACATGAAGAATAAGAAAGAGAAACAGTTTTATTGCTGATATGGAGAAAGTTTGAGTGGTGTGCATAGAAAATCAAACCAGCCACAACACTCCCCTAGAGTGGAGAAGTTAAATGTCTGTCTTCAAAGATTCAAACAACAGGCTGACTCACTTTTTAGGGGCGAATGAAGCTAGTGACTTTAAGTTGTACCCAATACCCACATACCATTCAAAAAATCCTAGGGCTCTTAAGCATTATGCTAAATCTACTCTGCTTCTGTTCCATAAATGGAAGAACAAAGCCTGGCTGACAGCATATCTGTTAGCACCATGGTTTACTGAATATTTTAAGTCCACTGTTAAGACCTACTCTTCAGAAAAAAATATTACTTTCCATAGATTACTACTCATTGACAGTGTACCTGGTCGTCCGAGAGCTCTGATGGAGATGTACAAGGAGATTAATGTTTTTTTCATCACAGCATTCACTCTCCAGCCCATGCATCCAGGAGTAATTTCAACTTCCAAGTCTTATTCTTTAAGGAATACATTTCCTAAAGCTATAGCTGCCATAGATAGTGACTCATCTGCTGCATCTGGGAAAAGTAAATTGAAACCATTCTGGAAGGAATTCACCATTCTAGATGTTATTGAGAACATTCATGATTCATGAGAGAAGGTCAAAATATCAATATTAACAAGAATTTGGAAGAAGTTGATTCCAACCCTCATGGATAACTTTGAGGAATTCAAGATGTCAGTGGAGGAAGTAACTGCAAATATGGAAACAGCAAGAGAGCTCAAATTAGAAGTGGAGGTCAGGCACGGTGGCTCACTCCTGTAATTTCAGAACTTTGGGAGGCCGAGGCAGATGGATCACCTGAGGTCAGGAGTTTGAGACCAACCTGACCAACATAGTGAAACCCCATCTCTACTAAAAATGCAAAAATTAGCTGGGTGTGATGGCCGGCACCTGTAATCTCAGCTACCCAGGAGGCTGGGGCAGGAGAATCACTCGAACCTGGGAGGCAGAGGTTTGCAGTGAGCTGAGATCACGCCATTGCACTCCAGCTTGGGCAACAAGAGTAAAGCTTCGTCTCAAAAAAAAAAAAAAAAGAAGTGGAACTGGAAAATGTAACTGAATTACTACAATCTCATGATAAAACTTTAATGAACAAAGAGTAGTTTCTTGAGGTGGAATCTATTCCTGATGAAGATGCTGTAAACATTGTTGAAATGACAACAAAGGATCTAGAATATCTCATAAACTTAGTTCATAAAGCAGTGACAAGATATGAGAAGACTGACTTCAATTTTAAAAGTATTGTAGGTAAAATGCTAACAAACAGTATTTCATGTTACAGAGAAATCATTCAGGAAATTGAGAGTCAATCCATGCAGCAAACTTCATTGTTGTCTTATTTTAAGGAATGGCTGCAGCCACACTACAATTCTGCAGTCACCACCCTAAAGAGTCTGTATCCATCAACATCGAGGCAAGACCTACCATGAAAAAGATTATAACTTGTTAAAGTCGAGATTATTATTAGCATTTTTAGCAATAAAATATTTTTGTACAAAGTCTGTACCTTGTTTTCTAGACATAATGACATTACACACTTCATAGACTACAGTAGAGTATAAACAAAACTTTTATATGCACTGGGAAATAAAAAAAGTTGAGTGACTTGTTTTATTGCAATATTCACTTTATTGTGGGAGCCTAGAAGCAAACCCACAATATCTCCAAGGTATGCCTGTAAATCCAGAAATGGAAAGATTAGGTCATATGGTAAATGCACACATTTTTCATATTAATGTTTTTATTGAAGCGTGACATAACAAATACAAAAGAGTGTATATAGAGTAAGCATACAACAGCATAGAGTGTGATGAGTTTTCACAAAGTGAACACACTTAGGTGACAACTACCCATGATGACAAGCTACCATTCACACCCCGTGCAGTTTTAGCCACCTCTTCTCCCCCAGACAACCTCTGCCCTACTCCTAACACACAGTTTTAATTTCTCTCAGAAAGTTGAAATGTTTTTAAAGCAAAGTAGAGTATTATATTTTTTAAACTTGGAGGGAAAAAAAGAAATTTTACACCAAGACCGTGAATATTTTTTTTCCTGTTTTCTTTTAGAAGTTTTATTGTTCGACCTTTTGCATTTTGGTCATGATTCATCTCAATTCAATTTTCAATGTGGTAATGAGGTCAGGTCACCATCCATCCTTGGCCTGACTGTTAGCCTGGTGTATTCACCTGGGCCCCTTCTTTGGCAGGTCTTGAATTCCTGTTTTCATCTTCTAAAACTGCTGAAAACTCTGACGATTATCAGAGGCTTTCTACTTCTGTTTTTTTAGCTTCATACACTCCCAATTCAGCAAATGTCCTGAAAGGAATTCCTGCTGTGTGTTTCAGGCTCTTCATGTCTCTTTTGGAAATTCTCTAGTTTCGCCATCTCCAGATTCTCAGCTTCTCCCATGACCCAGAATAGGTGAATGACCTTTGGGTAGAGGCTGCTAGCTGCAGCTCACCTCTCTCCAATTCTACACTCTTCAGTCTCAGCCCCTACAGTTCTCTTTGCCTCAACAGCACA
>NW_012105377.1:909186-925688 GCF_000951045.1 Mandrillus leucophaeus
GGCAGGAGAATCACTCGAACCTGGGAGGCAGAGGTTTGCAGTGAGCTGAGATCACGCCATTGCACTCCAGCTTGGGCAACAAGAGTAAAGCTTCGTCTCAAAAAAAAAAAAAAAAGAAGTGGAACTGGAAAATGTAACTGAATTACTACAATCTCATGATAAAACTTTAATGAACAAAGAGTAGTTTCTTGAGGTGGAATCTATTCCTGATGAAGATGCTGTAAACATTGTTGAAATGACAACAAAGGATCTAGAATATCTCATAAACTTAGTTCATAAAGCAGTGACAAGATATGAGAAGACTGACTTCAATTTTAAAAGTATTGTAGGTAAAATGCTAACAAACAGTATTTCATGTTACAGAGAAATCATTCAGGAAATTGAGAGTCAATCCATGCAGCAAACTTCATTGTTGTCTTATTTTAAGGAATGGCTGCAGCCACACTACAATTCTGCAGTCACCACCCTAAAGAGTCTGTATCCATCAACATCGAGGCAAGACCTACCATGAAAAAGATTATAACTTGTTAAAGTCGAGATTATTATTAGCATTTTTAGCAATAAAATATTTTTGTACAAAGTCTGTACCTTGTTTTCTAGACATAATGACATTACACACTTCATAGACTACAGTAGAGTATAAACAAAACTTTTATATGCACTGGGAAATAAAAAAAGTTGAGTGACTTGTTTTATTGCAATATTCACTTTATTGTGGGAGCCTAGAAGCAAACCCACAATATCTCCAAGGTATGCCTGTAAATCCAGAAATGGAAAGATTAGGTCATATGGTAAATGCACACATTTTTCATATTAATGTTTTTATTGAAGCGTGACATAACAAATACAAAAGAGTGTATATAGAGTAAGCATACAACAGCATAGAGTGTGATGAGTTTTCACAAAGTGAACACACTTAGGTGACAACTACCCATGATGACAAGCTACCATTCACACCCCGTGCAGTTTTAGCCACCTCTTCTCCCCCAGACAACCTCTGCCCTACTCCTAACACACAGTTTTAATTTCTCTCAGAAAGTTGAAATGTTTTTAAAGCAAAGTAGAGTATTATATTTTTTAAACTTGGAGGGAAAAAAAGAAATTTTACACCAAGACCGTGAATATTTTTTTTCCTGTTTTCTTTTAGAAGTTTTATTGTTCGACCTTTTGCATTTTGGTCATGATTCATCTCAATTCAATTTTCAATGTGGTAATGAGGTCAGGTCACCATCCATCCTTGGCCTGACTGTTAGCCTGGTGTATTCACCTGGGCCCCTTCTTTGGCAGGTCTTGAATTCCTGTTTTCATCTTCTAAAACTGCTGAAAACTCTGACGATTATCAGAGGCTTTCTACTTCTGTTTTTTTAGCTTCATACACTCCCAATTCAGCAAATGTCCTGAAAGGAATTCCTGCTGTGTGTTTCAGGCTCTTCATGTCTCTTTTGGAAATTCTCTAGTTTCGCCATCTCCAGATTCTCAGCTTCTCCCATGACCCAGAATAGGTGAATGACCTTTGGGTAGAGGCTGCTAGCTGCAGCTCACCTCTCTCCAATTCTACACTCTTCAGTCTCAGCCCCTACAGTTCTCTTTGCCTCAACAGCACAGCACTACCTTCAAACAGGTTATTTCTGCCTTGAACTTGGCCTTTCTTCTTTTGCTGGACAAGAGTGCCATTCTGCACAGTTACTCCATATGGCCTTGCACAATACACTTTTCATGGTTTTTGATTTAACCCCCAAATGACTGGGAGAGGTGGGTGCAGTGTTCTTCTCTTTACAGAAGAGGGTTTTGAACACAGGCTTGTTTACATCCAAATCATACACTATTTTCACAAGACTCTTTACGATTGCTATCAGGATGGCTCAGCCGAACCTGGCCTCTCCCTAAGTCATCAACTCCTCTTATGAGCTATAGCTTCACTATGTTGCTTGGTTTTAGCATCCCATCTCATGACCCTCAGTCACAAGGAAAGCCATTGCAGGTGACACCTCTCCTGTGCTGGGTCTGCCTCTGAGAGCAACTTCTAATTTTCCACCTTTTTTCTTTCTTCATCTTGCTTCACCGAAGACAATTTGTTCACAGTTTTCTTAACATATTGGTATTACTTTTCTCACTTTATACTGACTTTGTGTGCAGCTGCCCCCAGGAAGGGAGATGATTACCATTGTTGTCTAGGAGAATCACAGTTATGTAGTTTACCAGTTTATTATAAAGAATATTACAAAGGATATAGGTTAAGAGATGCATAGGGTGAGGATAGTCTCTCTATCCCAATGGCCACTTATCTGACCTTGTGATTTTTGAAAATCTGATGGGTGCAAAGTATTTCCTATTTTGCATTTTTATAACTGCTGTTTCTGTTGAATAGCTTATCAAATACTAACTAGTCACTCAGTTTTCCTCTCCATTCTTTCCTATTGGGTTTCCTGTATTTTATTTTTAAATTTTTATTAAAAAAAATTTTTTTTGAGACAGAGAATTGCTTTTCTGCCCAACATGGGATATGGTGGTACAAACATGGCTTATTACATACAACCTCAACCTCCTAGGCTCAAGCAATCCTCCCACCTCAGCCTCCTGAGTAGCTGGAACCACAAGTGTGTGTGCACCACCACATTCAGCTAATTTTTTATTTTTTTTACAGAGACAGGTTCTCGCCCTGTCACCTAGGCTGGTCTCAAACTCCTGGGCTCAAGCAATCCTCCTGCCTTGGCCTCCTGAAGTGCTAGCACTACAGGCATGAACCACCATGCCCAGACATCTTATTGATTTGTAGGGTTATGTGGATTTTCTAGTCATTAATACCTTATTGGGTATAGATAAGGTGACTATATGCCAAATTTATGCCTATCGTCCTACCCTAAGTATTAAAAGGACCCTCTTTTACTCTCAAGCATGTTTTTAAGTTTAAATGTTATAAATATCTTTTCCTGGTCTCTGATTCTTCTCTTAATGTTTTCACTGGTGTTTTAATGCTATCAAATCCACTAAGTTTTTGCCTTATGGTTTGCACTTCTTAAGAAGTCTGTTTTCAATTCAGACTTGTGCTATTAGACATTTAGGTTTTTCTGGCCATTTGCATTTTCAGACAATGCTGTACTGAATATCCTTTTATATCTCTTTGTTCATATATGTGAGATTTTCTCTAAGTTTTGTATCTGTGTGGCTGAGACTACTATGTACTAAATAGTTCCCATCTCCTTTTCCTCTGTCCACACAATGGCTGGAATACATTCCACAGCCTCTCTTACAATTGTTAACTGCATGCCATGTGACTGGCATCTGGTCAATAGAATGTGGGCAGAAGTGATATATGATGTGTCCAGTCCTGGCTCATGAAAACTTCCCATAGGGATCCACCAGTGTTCTTTCTCCTGCCTTCTGGGTGGATACAGAAGATACAATGGAGGACTCAGAAACCCAGAAGATGGTGGTGCCACCAGATGGAAACACCTTGGGGCCTGGGATTACTAGATGGATCCCAGAATACTAAATTGGGAGTTATGTAAGTTAAAATTCTATTAAGCTGTTAATATTTTGATGTTGTTTGTTACAATAATATATTAGTTGATGATATGGCTTGGCTCTGTGTCCCCACTCAAATCTCATCTCAAATTGTAACCCCCAGGTGTTGAGGTAGAGACCTGGTGGGAGGTGATTGGATCATGGAGGCAGTTTCCTCCATGCTGTTCTCATGATAGTGAGTAAGTTCTCATGAGATCCAATAGTCTGAAAATGTGTCACTTCCTCCATAGCTCTCTTTTTCTCCTGCTGCCATGTAAGATGTGCCTTGCTTTCCCTTCACCTTCTGCCATAATTGTAAGTTTCCTGAGGCGTCCCCAGTCATACAGAACTGTGAGTCCATTAAACATTTTTAATATAAATTACCCCAATCTCAGGTCATTCTTTACAGCAGTGTGAAAATTGACTAATACAGTTGAAAAAAGCATGCAGAACTTGAAAACTATAAAATATTGTTGAGGAAAAACTAAATATAAGAGAGAAACATTGCGTTTCTGAAGTGGAAAATGATTTTAAGATTTCATTTATTCTCAAATTCATCTATAGCTTCAATGTAATCTTAGTCAAAATCCTATCAAACTTCATTCTAAAAATTGACAAGCTGATTCTAAAATTTATGTAGAAATATAAAGTGCTTAGAATTGCCAAAACAACTTTGAAAAAGAAGAACAATGTTGGAAGACTTATACTAGATGATTTTAAGTCTTATTATAAAGATACAATATTCAAAATACTATGATATTGGTATAAAAGAGACATATTTATCAATGGGACAGAATAGAGATTCTAGAAATAAATCCACACATATATAATCGATTAATTTTTAACAAAGATAGCAAGGCAATTCAGTGTAAAAGAAAAATCTTTTCAACAAATTGTGCTGAACAATAAGTCAAATGAAAAACATAAACTCTGTCATTAACTCACACTACATACACAAATGAACTCAAAATGAATTATAATTGTAAAACTCAAAATTATAAAACTTCTGTAAGACAACATAGGAGAAAATATAGTGTAGTTTTGGATTGGCAAAGATTTCTTAAATTCTGTAGCAAAACAAGAACTATAAAATCTTAATATATGAATGGAATTTAACGCACCATTTTTTAAAGGTTTGCCCTTCCATCAATATTCTTACAAAAATAAAAAGGCAGGACACAGATTGAGTGAAAACATTGGTGACACCTGACAAACAGCTTATATCTAGAATATGTCATAAATTCTTCCAATTTAATGGCAACCTACTTTTTAAAACAGGCAAAAGATTTGAATGAATACTTCATCAAAGATGATATATAGATAGGAATAAGCACATAAAAAGATGCTCAACTTGATGAATCACTAGGGGAAATGCCAAGTAAAGCCACAGTAATATTACTGTGGACATTCATTAGAGTGAATAAAATTCAAGACTTCATATCAAAATTTTGGTGAGGATACAGAGCATCTGGAACTCTCATATACTGCTGGTGGAAATGTAAAATGGTATTTAAAAAAGCAGTTTCACAGTTTCTTTAAAATTTAAACATGCATATACACCACAGCACTATGTCCTAGTCCATTTTCCATTGCTATAATGGAATATCACAGACTGGGTAACTTACGAATAAAAAAGGTTTATTTGGCTCATGGTTCTGGTGGCTGGGAAGTCCAAGAACATGATGTCAGCATCTGGCAAGGGACTTTGCACTACATCATAACAGGGAGAAGTAATTTCATGATGAGAGAGTGTGAGAGTGTATGAGACACAGAGAGAAATGTGGGCCAAACTTTATCCCTTTATCAGGAACCCACTCCTGAGATAATAACCCATTCATGAAGGCAAAGCCTCATAACCTCACTACCTGTTAACGGCCCCACTTCCCAATATTCTTAGACTGACAAGTAAATTTTAACAGTCCATTGTAATACAAAGAAACACCCTAAGGGATGTCCTGTATTACAGACATGCTCCTCTTTACCTCCATTGTGGAGTAGTAGTCAAATTTGCCCTTGGTAGTCAGAATCAACTACGCAAGCCAGCAAGTAACTCCCTTCTATAACTATGGATTCAGAGGCATGAAAAACCCAAAGTGTCCAGATTTCCAATTCAATGATATTATTGTTGTGTCTCCTCTTTGCTCCCTTTGAAAGTAGGATATCTAGCCCAGCAAGTCATAAGGTCATGGGAACAAGAAGCAAAAATTTACTAGTGCATCATGAGGGGTAATAGTGAACTAGGGGTAATAGTGAGTGGTGCCACTCCCATGTCCATCTCTTGATTCCTAGAACAATGACGCCCGGCTATGGGGGAAACAGCACCACGTATTTGATGCCAATTCAAAGCATATAGAGTCTTGTAGAGAACATTGCTCCAGCTCTTTAAAGTATTGCCACCTAGCTGGTATTATATCTGAGTCTTCCAAAGGCCATCCCACTATTTTATCAAGCTACTAGCTGCTTCCAGATGGTAAGGAACATGGTAAGCCCAGTGAATTCCATGAGCATGAACCCATTGCTGCACTTCTTTTGCCATGAAATGAGTTCCTTGATCCAAAGCAGTGTGTGTGGAACACTATGCTAATGAATAAGGCATTCTGTAAGTCCATGTATGGTAGTTTTGACAGAAGCCTGTGTACAAGGAAGGCAAATCCATATTCAGGGTAAATGTTTATTCCAGTAAAGAAAAAATGCTGCCCTTTCCATGATGGATGTGGTCCAATGTAATCAATCTGCCTCTAAGTAGTTGGCTAATCACTCCAGGAAATAGTGCCATATTGGGAAAACGGTGGTGGTCTCTGCTGCAGGCAGATTGTGCACTCATCAGTGGCCATAACCAGATTAGCTTTGTAAGTGAAGTCCATGTTGCTGAGCCCAGGCATAACCTCCATTCCTGTGACCATGGCTACTTTGTTCATGGGCTCCCTGGGCAATGAAAGGGTAGCTGGGGAAAGAAGCTGACTGGTACCCACAGTGAGAGGTGAAGCCAGCTGGACTTCCTGGGTGGAGTGGGAACTTTGAGAACCTTTCTGTCTAGCTAAAGGTTTGTAAACACACCAATCAGCACTCTGTAAAAATGCACCAATCAGTGCTCTGTGCTTAGCTAAAGGTTTGTAAATGCACCAATTAGCACTCTGTAAAAACGGACCAATCAGTGCTCTGTAAAATGGACCAATGAGCAGGATGTGGGCGGGGCCAAATAAGGGACTAAAAGCTGGCCACCAGAGCCAGTAGCTGCAACCGGCTTGGGTTGCCTTGCACGCTGTGGAAGCTTTGTTCTTTTGCTCTTTGCAATAAGTCTTGCTGCTGCTTACTCTTTGGGTCCGCACTACCTTTATGAGCTGTAACACTCACTGCGAAGGTCTGCAGTTTCACTCCTGAAGCCAGTGAGACCACGAACCCACTGGAAGGAACAAATGACTCCAGATGCACCACCTTTAAGAGCTGTAACACTCACTGTGAAGGTCTGTGGCTTCACTCCTGAAGTCAGTGAGACCACAAACCCACTGGAAGGAATAAACACTGGACACATCTGAACATCTGAAGGAACAAACTCTGGACACACCATCTTTAACAACTGTAACACTCACCCCAAGGGTCTGTGGCTTAATTCTTGAAGTCAGTGATCCGATTAATTATTAAAATCCTCCTCTGCTGAAGCCACCCTTTGGTGAACATCCACATGCGACACAAATATCTCCACATCTTTTTGCCCATTTGAAGAAGTCTATCTGCTTGTGTCTTACCCAGATTTCCTTGTCACCAATTTTCCAATCATGTTCCTTCCAGGGCCCTGAACATCCAGCTAAACCATTGGCCACAGTCCATGAAATGGTATATAATCACATGACTGGCCATTTCTCTCTTCAAACAAAGTGAACAATCAGATGCATTTCCAGGATGAATTCCCTTCACCACTGCCTTTTAGTGTATGTAGTGCTGCAGCTGTCCACTTTCAGGTGCTGCCTGCATACAATGCAGAACCATCAGTAAACTAGGCCTCAGTCTTTTATTCTTCTCTCAGCTGATTGTCAGAAACTTCCTCTTAGGCCACAGTTACAGGCTGGGAGAATGAAGGCAGTGTAGCAGGAGTAAAACCGGTAGACCTTTTGGTCATTTCTTCATGTAACTTACTTGTGCCTTTAGGGCCTTCTCAGGATTGGTCTCATGTATACCACTTCGACGTGAGGATGGAGTGCTGCTGTGTATATTCAACTTTATGGCATTGTAGATCAGGTAACACCCAGTTCACAGTGGGCAGTTCAGGTTGCATGGTAACTGGATGGCCCATGGTTAAGCCTTCAGTCTCTACTAAGGCCCAGTACCAGGACAAGAGCTGATTCTCAAAGGAGAGTTAGTTATCCACAGAAGATGTCAGGACTTTGCTCCAAAATCCTAATGGTCTGTACCATGAGTCAACTATAGAGGCCTGCCAACTTCTCCAAAAAGTGTCCTTACTGCTGCTTCAAGCACCACGGATCTGCTGGATCACGTGGCCCAAGTGTCAGAGTACGTGCAGCTTGGATTTATTGCAGAAACTTCTCTTGTTCTGGGTCTCATTTGAAGCTAGTCCTGAACTCAGACTTTCTACCTCTAGAACTGTCAAAAAATTAATTTCTGTTGTTAAAGCCACAATCTATGGTATTTTGTTACAACAGGCTGAGCCAACTAAGATGATAACCAACTGAAATTTATCCTAGGAATGTACCATTCGTTTAACATAAAAAAATTAATTAATGGTCTATATTAATTAACGTATTAAACTACATCAACAGATTAAAGAACAAAAACCACAGTTATTGCAATAGATGAGGAAGAAAGAACTTGACAAAATTCAATATACCTTTGTAATAAAAACATTCAGCAACTGGGAATAGAACAGAACATCTTCAACCTGATAAATCTGTAGAATACCCACAGCCAACTTTATGATTTAATGGTGAAAGATAATATGTTTTCCCTCTAATATCAGGAACAAAAGAAAAGTGTTCACTCTGTCACTTGTATTCAATATTGTACTGAAGGTTCTTGCCAGGGCAATTAAGCAAGAAAATAAAATTAAAAGCATACAAATTGGAAAGTAGCAAAACTATTTTTATTTGTAGATGATATGTTCATGTGTATAGGAGCATGTTTATAGGAAGTCAAGAATACACTAAAGAACTGTTAGGACAAATAAATGAGTTTAGTAAAGTTACAGGATACAAGATTAATATGCAAAAATCTGTATTTCTATATGGTAGCAATGAGTAAACTAAAAATGTAATTAAGGAAACAATTCTATTTACAATTATAAAAAAGATGAAATACTTAGTAAATTTAACAAGGAAATGCAAAACTTATACTCTGAAAACTATAAAATCTCATTGAAGATAATTTTAAAATATGTAAATAAATGGAAAGACATCCCATGTTCATGGATTTGAAGAATTAATATGGTTGAGATTCAGTGCTCCCCCAAATAATCTATAAATTTAAGGCAGTCCTTATGAAAATTCCAGCTGCTTTTCTGACATGGATCAGTTGACAAGCTGATCCCAAAATTCATATGAAAATGTAGGAACCAGGAATAACCAAAACAATCTTACAAAGAAAAAGTTGAAGGACTTCTTCATTTTAAGCATATCACAAAGCTACAGTAATCAAGATAGTATGCTTCTAGCTTAAGGACAGATATATAGATAAATGGAATAGAGTGAAGGGTCTAAAAATACATTGGCCTTCAGCAGGCTGCCAAGATAATTCAAAGTGGAAAAATATTCTTTTCTACAAACCATGCTGAAGAGAATGGATATTCATGTGTAAAAGAATGAAATTGGATACCTATTTCATACCATACACAATAATTAACTAAAACTCAATCAAAGACCTAAATGTAAGCACTAGAACTGTAAAACTCTTAAAGAAAACATAGGTGTATGTCTTTGCGACCTTTGTATATCTTTATGACCTTTGACTGACAATGGTTTCTTACCTATAACATGAAAGGCACAAGCAACCAAAAGACATATATAGATAAATTGGACTTCAAAAGTAAAGTTTTGTGTTTCAAGGGACACTGCCAAGAAAATTTAAAAAAACAGCCCATAGAGATGGAGAAAATATTTGTAAATCATGTATCTTATAAGTATTTCTTATCCAGAAAGAACTAAATTAAAAAGTCCTAAATTCATCAATAAAAAGACAACCCAATTTTAAAATGAGCAAAGCATTTGAACAGATATTTTCTTCAGAGAAGATATATGAATGCCCAATAAGTACATGAAAAGATATTCAGCATCATTAGTCATTAGGAAAATGCAAATCAAAACCACAACGAGACACCAATTCACACCCACGAAAATAGCTATAATCAAAGAAATGGAAAATAAGTGTTGAGGAGGTTGCGGATAAATTGGAGCCCTTCATACATTGCTGACAGAAATCTAAAATGGTGCAGCCATTTTGAAAAAGAGCTTGGCATTTCTTTAAAAAGTTGAATGTAGAGTTACCATATGACCTACTTCTAGGTATATATTCGAGAACTGAAGACATGTTCACACAAAAACTTGTGCACCGATATTCATAGCAGCACTATTCGTGCTAGCCAAAAAGTGGAAACATCCCAAATCAATTCAATGTCTAAAAACTGATGAATGTATAAACAAAATTTGATAATTTCATACAATGGGATATTATTTAGCCATTAAAAATGAATTATTGATACTTGCCACAATATGGATGAACCTTGAAAAAAATTACACTAAGTAAAAGAAGCCAGACACATAAGGCCACATATTGTATGATTGTATTTATTTGAAATGTCCGTAAGAGGCATATCCATAGTGATAGAAAGATTAGTGGTTTCCAGGGGCTTAGGGGAGGGGGAAATCAGGAGTGACTGCTAATGGACACGAGTTTTCTGTGAGGTGGTAAAAATGTTGTGGAATTAGATAATGATGATAATTGCATAAATTGAAAATATACTAAGAAACAGTCCCCACTCAATCAGACACTTTTAAGGAGTGAATTTTATGGTATGTGAATTATATCTCAAATTTTTTTTTTTTTTTGAGATGGAGTCTTGCCGTGTCACCTAGGCGGGAGTGTGGTGGCACAATCTCGGCTTGCTGCAACCTTCACCTCCCAGGTTCAAGCGATTCTCCTGCCTCAGCCTCTTAAGTCGCTTAGATTACAGGCACGCACCACCATGCCCAGCTAAGTTTTGCATTTTTAGTAGAGATGGGGTTTCACCATGTTGGTCAGGCTGTTCTCAAACTTGTGACCTCGTGATCTGCCCACCTCGGCCTCCCAAAGTGTTGGGATTACAGGCATGAGCCACCACACCTGGCCTCAATTTTTAAAATCGGAACTCTCTGTACTGGTATAACTACATAACAAGACTTCATAGGCTCATCCTGGAAGATGTGGGCAGAAGCTTGCTTTTTGACACTTTCTTGGTGCTTCTGTTATTCATCAGTTGGCTTTAGCTGCTCCCAGCATGTTCAAAGCCTCTGTTCCACCCAGGTCGTTATTATCTCCTCCTTTCCCTGTCTCTGAGAGGGGCTGTAAGACTCGCGGCTGTGCCCCCGTGACTTGGCGTGTGATCAGCCACTTCTATGTCAACTCTCTTGCTTTCTGGTGCCAGTGTCTTATAAGTGTGCCCACAGTGGTGATCAAAAGAAGAGAGAATATTCTTGATGTGGTCAGCTGATTTCCTCTTTTTTGAGGAGTAGGATGGGACCCCTTCTAAGCCTGGTCAGTTGGCTATCCTGGAGGGAACTGACTGAGTGCTACCCTTTTCTCATTTTTACCTGCACAGATACCATTTAGCCAAAGTGCTGTCACTCATCTCAGCCCCGGGTCCTCTGTGAATCTGGTCCACAGGAAACCTCTGGTACTGATGGGAATGTTCACACCCTCAGATGTTGGTGTATGGAGAAGGATAGGGATCACTACAGGTCCCAGCCCACTGTGCAGATGCTTATCTTACATTTTGGCTTCTAGAAAAAGCAAAGGAATCTCTGAAATGAATAATTCTGCACATCCAGGTATTTAAAGCCTCTAAGAGAAGAGAAAATATCTTTATGCTTGGAAAATCAGAATTGGAGTAATATCCCAAATTCTCCCAAAAGTTTTCGCTCCAAAAATTACCCCAAAATGCAAATGAGAACAAAGATTCAGGATGCCATCAGAGCTTATAGATTTTATTTCCCACTGAAATTGATGTATTTATGAATTATCATTTTTCTTGTTTTCTTATCCCATCTTTTTCTTAACTAGACCTTCATCTTTTCGGTATTCTTTCTACTCAAATTTGTTTCTTCCTTTCTATCTCTAAACAAAGAAGAACTAAATAATTTTAATTACTTTGACACTGTTGTTGGCCTCTGGTCTCTTCAATTATTCAGCATTCTATTTTTGAAAGATGAATCAATGAATTTAACTGAAGTCTCAGTGACTAACAATGCTTATCTTCCTCTCAAAGATGATGTGAGAATCTACACCTTAATGAATAGTGTTCACAGAAAAGCAAGTTACTTAGATGTTAAATGATCATTTAGGGAATATATGGTTACTTAAAACACCCTCATATATATTGAAATATTTAGGTGTTATCATGCCAATTCGGAAACCTTTATCATGAGGTTCTGCAAACATTTATAAGGCAAGGGTTTTTCAGAATATCTGTCTTGGCTGCACCAACAGACCAAAGGTCACTTTCTTAGTAAACAGTAAACATTTTATTCAATTTTTGAAAGATAATTAGGATAAGTTTGAGATGGTAACATGCTATTCTTGCTGATTCAAGCATCGCTATTCTAAACTGGTGTAACAGTAGAGGTGAGAAAAACGCACTGTAAAAGTTATGTTTTTCAGATGTCATCAAATGAGAATAATGAGTTCAGTCACAGTGTCCTGTCGCCTCCAATTTTGCTTCTTCAAGCTAAAGGCCCTGTCTCTTTTTTAGCCAAAGCATTGTCATTTATTCACTTATTTTGCACATTTAAACAGCAGAGTAGAATTTCATGTTTGGCTTTTACAAACTCCTTAAATCATTGTTTTCAGCTTTAAAAATGAGTGTATTAATACTGATGCAAAGGTTGAGGTGACAGTGTTTATAATGTTTATTGAGATCTGCAGATGAAAGGTAGACGTTGATGTTATAATAGTGTAGTATGGATTGTTATTGAAAGCTTCTGTGTTCTCAGAGTCAGGTTTAAAGAGATCTCAATCTCTTTCTTGTGGGCTTAGAATGCTTTTAAAAATTGTCAAAAGAAAACCATTTCCTTCATTATTCAAAAAAATTGAAAGAGAAGAACTCCTGAATATTTATTCAGAAGTAGTTCAAAAAAAGACCTGGTTCTATTTTATTTTGCAGAGGATTAGAAATGTAGTTTAAACTACAAAAAAGGAGTTTTTCAATATTTCAGAAAGAATCATTGGTATATTGAAAGAGTAGATTTGAGGCTGGGTGCAATGGCTCACGCCTGTAATCCCAGCACTTTGAGAGGCCAAGGCGAGTGGATCACCTGAGGTCAGGCATTTGAGACCAGCCTGGCCAACATGGTGAAACCCTGTTCTACTAAAAATACAAAAAATTAGCCAGGTGTAGTGGCACACACCTGTAGTCCCCGCTGCATGGGAGGCTGAGGCACAAGAATCACTTGAACCCGGGAGAAGGAAGTTGCAGTGAACCGAGATCGCAACACTGCACTCCAGCCTGGGCAACAGAGTGAGACTCTGTCTCAAAAAAAAAAAAAAAAAAAAGAAACAAAAAAAAAAAACCACGTGGATTTGAGAAATGACAGCAACCCCAGAATTATTAATGGGAAAATAAAAATAGAAACATAATATGATGTTGAGTTTATATTTATGTAGAGCTTTAAAGTTTACGAAGTGTTTCTATCTTAATTCAGTCTATCCTCACAACATCTCTCTTAGAGCAAAACCTGTGTTTTATGTCTGAGGAAACTGATATTTGGGGAGGCTAAATCACTTGCCCCAGGTTGTATGGCCAGTATCTTGTTGATGTTGAACTTGAACCTGCATCTTCTGATTCTTGGGCAATAATTGTTCTGTCCTTCAGAAAGGAAGATAGAACTTCTGCTTTGCCATTGGCTAATTTCAGAGAAATCAGAAGAAAAGAAAGAAAGATAATATTTCTAGCAGTTTGCTTTAAAGTGGTCGATGAAAATACATTGGTCCACACTACTCCGGTCACCTGCCTCTTTTGCATAAATTTTGGCCAGGTGAAGACCTAACCCAAGAGGGAAGAAGAACCTGCTTTTAGACCTTCATCAGATGTTTTAAGTCACTTATAGGGAGTCATTCTGTTATTTCTTACCTCATGCTTTCTCTTTCTGTGGAGATAAGTTTGTAGTGACATCACATTCACAGAACATGGTAGTATACGGGAACAGAAAAGAAAGGAAGGGTGGGCAGTGGATGGTAAGTGTGAGCAGGTGTTGGAGAGACACCAAGCTCAGGCCACAGCTCAACTTCACAGGAAGTTGAAGAGCTACTTACCCTTTCCTAAAACTCAACCTTTCTAAAACATTGACAATGAGGACAAGTAATTGGTGGGTTGAAAATGGAGAAATGGTCATGAGAGGGAAGAGGTAAAATAGGTTTGAACATTTTCTTATTTATTTACTTGTCTCCAAAATTAACACTTCCACAAGCTAGGTGAATGAGGACCTTGTGCATGGTTACATTTACCATCTTACAGCTTTCCTCTGGGTTAGTGAATTTAACAATATGAATGAAAATGGATGACACAATTCTGAAGTTGATAATTTTTTTTTTTTTAGTTAGCTTAAGTCACCAAAGGATGGGCTCTAAATAGGAAATGGAAGGGGTAAAGAAGCAGGTCATATTGAAAACAAAAAATAATTAAAAATTTCCCCAGAGGAAATACCCCTTTCTAGAGCATACTAAACTCTCAGTTGCCATATGTTGCTTGAAAAAAAAAAAGTTACATACCAAACATTTTCATAATACAAACTATAGAAAATGAGGTTATAGGAAATCTTTTTAGCTGAAGGAGATCTTCAGAAAGTGAGAAATCATCTGGGTGGGTGGAGGGGCTTTAGTTAGAGAAGTCTGAGAAGCCCCAAATAAAAGGAATCAGCAGTTCCTAGAAGGAAACAGTTTGGTAGGAAGAAGGGATTATCCCAACTAAAAGGCTAATGAAAACTGAGAGCTCCGGTGACTTCTGCTTGACAAGGAGATTGTCACTGTTGACAGGGTTGACTGGCAGGGTGGAAAAATGAGGGGGATAAAGCTTCACAGAAAGACTTCAGAGGAAACTTGACACCTTCAAAACCACAGGTGTGAAGGTAAGTGAAACCGGCAAGTAAAAGTTGGTGCTGTTTTTCAGGATCTGATGTTCTACACACTTTAGGTTCAACATTTAGGAGTTTAAGCGGACCACTGAGATAAGTTGGGACACGGGAGGTTAGGAATCGAGGAGTCAGAGGACTCTTTTCTGCCCCTGAAGAGACTCCATAGACTTTATTTTTAAACGTATTCCACAATACTCTCTAGAGCTCTAAGCTTAAAGACAGGCTAGCTTTTTTCTCTGCCAGCCCAACCTGTTTCAAATCACAGGCTTCAATGGGCTTTCTAACCTAGCTCTCAAAGGTGATTTATTGAGTGTCTGTTATGTCCAAGATGTTGAGCGTGATGTGTGTGTTAATATATAAACATGTATGAACACTTGTTCCTTGCCTTCAAGGGTTTCATCTCAATGAAAAAATGGGATAGAATGAATTCTGCCTCAAGGTGAATTATTCTCAAATAGAACTAACAGTAAAAAGTAAAACACAAAAAACACACATGCCGAATAAATAGTATTAACATTAAATGCCATAAAAATTCAGAGGTGGAGATGACAGGAATTGAAAAAGCCGTTTTTGGGAGAGGTGGAAGTTGAGTTACATCTTTAAGGCTGAATAGAATTCGACAGCCTGGGTGAGGGCTGGGGGAGGAGGGAATGTGAAGAAACAGGAAGAATGGGAGGATACTCCCCAAGGGGGTAAAGAAACCACTGGAGTAAGGGGAACAGGGGATTAAATTTAATAACCCTAAGATGCACCCCCTGGGAAAACAAACAGTGGAATTTGTAACAATTATTTTTGTTTGGCTCTTGAAGCTGAGCATTTGGGTCTGTTGAGGATATAAACAGTTCAGTGTTTTAAATGGGAAGAGAACGACTTGAAGTGAATAGCAGAATGGGCTCTGGGGACACTGAACCTAGGGCTGCACCCTGGCTCTGCCATTTGTGAGTGTTGTGATCTCCAGTGAGTTCACATTTTCATGCCTCAGGCTCCAAATTTTTAATTTGGGATAATATTAGTATCATAATAGTATCTAATTCATAGGGTAGCTGTGAAAGTATTTACTATGCTTATAGTGCTGGGCACATAGAAGGAGCTCAATACATCTTTATTATTTTTATATTAATATAAATAACATTAATAACAATAATAATGGTAATAAAATCTCAAAGCCAAGTAAGCATCATGAAATTTTTCATGTGCCCATGAGCACAGGGGAGATCTTCAGAACCTACTATTTTCTGATCTCCAAGAAAGATGGAGAAAAGAAAATTATAGCATTTTTCTTTCGTTTTTTCTTCCTTCCTCTTTTTTTTTTTCTAGAATAAAGAGATGAAGAAAATGCAAGACAGTCCATGTCACTCTTGGCTGTTCTCTGCTACTCACCCCAGGTCCAGGGGTCTGTGAGTGGTCGTGAGGACCCCACCCCCAGGCTTCTGCTTGGGTCCTTATCATCGTGGCCTCTCCTGCTACCCAGTGAGAGTTCACTGTTCTTGCAAGGGATATGGCTCCCGAGTCAAGTAGAAAGGGAGCACAACGCTTTCCTTCTCCATTATTCTATGGGCAGATTTAATATCCAGTGCCTCCTATTTATAATTAACATGAAGCTGTTTATTTCTTGCTTCTCATTTTAGCAGGGTAAGCATGTCGAGGCAAGCCACTTTCTAGTAGATTGTG
>NW_012105377.1:925738-941422 GCF_000951045.1 Mandrillus leucophaeus
ATCCCAACTAAAAGGCTAATGAAAACTGAGAGCTCCGGTGACTTCTGCTTGACAAGGAGATTGTCACTGTTGACAGGGTTGACTGGCAGGGTGGAAAAATGAGGGGGATAAAGCTTCACAGAAAGACTTCAGAGGAAACTTGACACCTTCAAAACCACAGGTGTGAAGGTAAGTGAAACCGGCAAGTAAAAGTTGGTGCTGTTTTTCAGGATCTGATGTTCTACACACTTTAGGTTCAACATTTAGGAGTTTAAGCGGACCACTGAGATAAGTTGGGACACGGGAGGTTAGGAATCGAGGAGTCAGAGGACTCTTTTCTGCCCCTGAAGAGACTCCATAGACTTTATTTTTAAACGTATTCCACAATACTCTCTAGAGCTCTAAGCTTAAAGACAGGCTAGCTTTTTTCTCTGCCAGCCCAACCTGTTTCAAATCACAGGCTTCAATGGGCTTTCTAACCTAGCTCTCAAAGGTGATTTATTGAGTGTCTGTTATGTCCAAGATGTTGAGCGTGATGTGTGTGTTAATATATAAACATGTATGAACACTTGTTCCTTGCCTTCAAGGGTTTCATCTCAATGAAAAAATGGGATAGAATGAATTCTGCCTCAAGGTGAATTATTCTCAAATAGAACTAACAGTAAAAAGTAAAACACAAAAAACACACATGCCGAATAAATAGTATTAACATTAAATGCCATAAAAATTCAGAGGTGGAGATGACAGGAATTGAAAAAGCCGTTTTTGGGAGAGGTGGAAGTTGAGTTACATCTTTAAGGCTGAATAGAATTCGACAGCCTGGGTGAGGGCTGGGGGAGGAGGGAATGTGAAGAAACAGGAAGAATGGGAGGATACTCCCCAAGGGGGTAAAGAAACCACTGGAGTAAGGGGAACAGGGGATTAAATTTAATAACCCTAAGATGCACCCCCTGGGAAAACAAACAGTGGAATTTGTAACAATTATTTTTGTTTGGCTCTTGAAGCTGAGCATTTGGGTCTGTTGAGGATATAAACAGTTCAGTGTTTTAAATGGGAAGAGAACGACTTGAAGTGAATAGCAGAATGGGCTCTGGGGACACTGAACCTAGGGCTGCACCCTGGCTCTGCCATTTGTGAGTGTTGTGATCTCCAGTGAGTTCACATTTTCATGCCTCAGGCTCCAAATTTTTAATTTGGGATAATATTAGTATCATAATAGTATCTAATTCATAGGGTAGCTGTGAAAGTATTTACTATGCTTATAGTGCTGGGCACATAGAAGGAGCTCAATACATCTTTATTATTTTTATATTAATATAAATAACATTAATAACAATAATAATGGTAATAAAATCTCAAAGCCAAGTAAGCATCATGAAATTTTTCATGTGCCCATGAGCACAGGGGAGATCTTCAGAACCTACTATTTTCTGATCTCCAAGAAAGATGGAGAAAAGAAAATTATAGCATTTTTCTTTCGTTTTTTCTTCCTTCCTCTTTTTTTTTTTCTAGAATAAAGAGATGAAGAAAATGCAAGACAGTCCATGTCACTCTTGGCTGTTCTCTGCTACTCACCCCAGGTCCAGGGGTCTGTGAGTGGTCGTGAGGACCCCACCCCCAGGCTTCTGCTTGGGTCCTTATCATCGTGGCCTCTCCTGCTACCCAGTGAGAGTTCACTGTTCTTGCAAGGGATATGGCTCCCGAGTCAAGTAGAAAGGGAGCACAACGCTTTCCTTCTCCATTATTCTATGGGCAGGTTTAATATCCAGTGCCTCCTATTTATAATTAACATGAAGCTGTTTATTTCTTGCTTCTCATTTTAGCAGGGTAAGCATGTCGAGGCAAGCCACTTTCTAGTAGATTGTGAGAAGATAGACCTCAGCATGAGCCTGACTGTGGGTCTGATGTGGAGAGAAGAGAGTCAAAAGGAAATATTCTGTGGCTTTCTATATGACTGAAAGGCAGCGAGGCTGTTGTTTGCTGTAGCAGCTGATTGAAAAAGAGTGACATTCTGTCCAGTGAACGTTAATAGGCCCAAGTGGAAGTGTGGTGATCGAAGCTGAGTCATAACTTGAGAGGAAACCAGTCTTACCCATGTTTTTTGTTCTTTAGTGGAGACCCTTAGTAAGCTCTTCGAAGACAGTGGCTTTCTACAAAAGGAGAGCTATAGTAACCGTTGGCCGCAGCAAGAGGCTCTTCTCACTCTTGTGTTGGAACACGAACCAATTATGAGAAGCCTGGGTTTGACTTGCTTTTGGTGTGGTTAATGTTGGTGGGAAGGTTACTTATAGATCTCTTTATTTATTAATACATTTGGTCGTAGATGGGCCTACAGGATTTTCAATTGCTGTGACTCTGTTGGTCTGGCTAGCTTTTTCCAGGCTAACAATGTAAACACCCCCAGCACCCCTGAGGGACAGTCTCACAAAGCCCCTCTCTGTCTGACCTGTGGCTATATATAAGCATTCTCTTGATGGTTCTTGGAATGTGAGACTTGGTGACATGACCTAAGACTTGGTTGTTTTTGTGATTTATCCAGGACACTTGACTAGGCAACAGGAATGCAGACCATCTCTGTCTCAGTCTAGTACCTGCAGCTTTAGCCCAGGTTTAGTCTTTGGGGTATGACTGGTAATCTGAAAATTTGGGAGAGAGTCCACTGTCTGTGCAAGAGCAAATCTTCAATTTGGACTGATTCCACTACGAAGGAAATTGAATTTTTATGGGAGCTAAAATAAACAATCCTTAGCACCCCCTCCATTCTAAAATACATTAAATAGCCCTCATATTTTCATCTTAGAACAAGTCTGGCCTCATTGTTTCTGACACTCAAACACTTGTTAATGTTATTTATCTAATTTTCAGATATTCTCAGATCAAAATTGTCCATGCCCAGTTATCTTTCTCATGCAAAGAAATTGTGATCAGTGTTCGGTTTCAATCAGTTTACTGAAGGAAGGGTCATTTACAACACCTGTAGCCACTTTTCTCTTAGGGACTTAGTTAAAAAATCAGATGCAGGGTGTGAAATGAGACCTAAGTAATTCTTTCCAAGTTCCTTTGAGGAGCTCTCTGCTAGTAATCTCTCAGCCCAGAAATCAACACCTGCCTTTCACAAACGAACCTCCATCCAGTGTGGAATTCCAGCAAGTACACAGGTAGTTACTTCTAGGAATATTGCCCTTGCACATCTCTCCTCTTGCCAGGCACTAAACTAAATTCTCAAAGAGAAACACTGGGAAACAATATGTTCTGTGCTGCCTTCACATTTTACCACCATGAGAGGCAGTTACATAAGCCGGCTTCCAGAGATTTGCCGAGTGCTCTTTTTAAACAAAGTGGCTGCTGATGGATCATTCTTTACATAAAACAGACACTTGTTTCAGCAACCAAAGTCCATGTCAACAGCAAAATCCAACTAGTGTTCTACTTTTATATTTGTCTATAGAGTATAGATCTCTATACACTTCAGGAGAAAAACCTGTGTCAATAATGGATTGGGTTCCACAGTTTACCTTAGTTTCTCATTATCTACATCAACTCAGAACTGGCAAGAAGACCCATAGTGAAGCCTAAAGGCTTTGAAAGGGGCTACTATGAGCATTATGGTTTCTGTCCCATACTCAGGAAGTACCCCCCAACCAGAAATCTCTCAAGACCAAGGCGTGATGAGTGCAGTTTTACTGCTGCCTCTGCTCATGAATAAGACCTGTGTGGTAAATCATTTCCCAGGTAGAGTTTGTTCTTCCTCCTTAAGTAAAAATAGTCTTTAAAAAAAAAAAATCCTTTCTCAGAGTAGTAAACAACTCCCTGAAGTATGCATCATCTAGATAACCTCTACAAAAGACATTCTCTGCTTGATTCCATATGGGTTCTGACATAAAAGTGCATCAAAGTTAGAAAAATCTGCTCAAGTTTTACCAGCAAATATTCTTAGCCAGAGGAGCTGACGTGGGGGTGAATGGAAAGGAAGCAGAAAGTCAAGTGCAAGATCAGTTACAAGAATACCACTTAGAATTTTTGGTTTTCTCTCACGCCTGGTCAATATATTTTTTACGTGTCAGTGGGTTGGGCCCATCATTAAGCTGTTGTCTCATAGCATCAAGCCCATCCTCCTCCACTCTGCTCTGTGATGCTGGGCCTCTGCAAAACACAATTATTTCTGTGTTGCTGATAATTCCCTGTTAGGCTCTGCCAACAGGGGATGCTAGAGAAAGACTGCAAGTCTGGGAAAAGAGAAAGTTTATTTTCCTCCCTACTACCTCTGACTCCAGTTTTGCTGCCTATTTCTTTCACTATCACCCATGAACACTTCTTCACCCAAGCAGTGGCATTTTACTTCAGTAACAGCTGTTTATACTAGTTTGCATTTTTTTTTCTTGACACAGGATCTCATTCTGTCGCCCAGGCTGGAGTGCAGTGGTGTGATCATGGCTCACTACAGCCTTGACCTCCTGGGCTCAGGTGATCCTCCCACTTCAGCCCCCCAAGTAGCTAGGACCACAGGTGTACACCACCATACCCAACTAATTTTTGTATTTTTTTGTAGAGATGGGTTTTCGCTGTGTTGCCCAGGCTAGTGTCGAACTCTCGGGTTCAAGTGATCTGCTTGCCTTAGCCTGCCGAAGTGCTGGGATTACAGGCATAAGCCGTCATGCCCAGCCCAGTTTACAATTTTTCCAATACATGCAGAACCAGTCTCATCGTACACCCCTTAGATGCACTGTCTTAGCTGGCAGTATCCCCTTTTTGGAAGTTTGGGCCAACCCTGTGGCCCCATACTGGCCTTAGGTACATCAGCACAAGCCACCAGCTGCCACCTCCTCTGGGGGATCTGAGTCTATCCCCCTACCCAAGTCTGAAGCACCAGCAACTTCACAGCAGTGCCCTCTCCTCAGACATCTGAATACAGCGTTCATTGGGATCTATTTTGATGGTTCCTATCTCATCCCTTTGTTCCCCAGCCCCGCAAATGGTAAATGTATCCTATTTCCATAATAACTTATTGTTCTCTTTTTGCATGTTCAGTCATTCAGTACCTAGTAAGTACTTCTTTATATTCTTTATGTTAAATTATCTCCATTGGTATAATTTGTCTCTTATGTGGACCTGGATTGATAAAATAGGAGTCTTTTCCTTGACCTCACAGCTTTCACTTGGACATTGACTAGGTCTTACAAGATATAGCTGAAGTCAACATGATGCTCTTCGGATGGGAATTTCTTGTTCCTATTTATTCCCTGGGCCTAAAAGACCAGGGTCGATTGTGAATTCTTACTCTGGGTTCTAGAAAGATGTTGGCAGCTTACTTAATACCTGAGTTAGCTGTTGCATAAGATGGAACAGGAAAAGGTCTTCCCTTTTTAATTGATAAGAAAGACTTAAAGAGGCTCCCTTTTCTCGTTCTAAGTCTCTCTGGAAAACTAAGATGTCAGAGGGCACTTTCCACTCCAGGCGTCAGATGTTATGAAATTAATAGATCTGAAAGATTTGTAGCATGAGGCAAGGGAAAAAGGTTGATGGGTTTAAGTGACATAATTGAAGTTCTCAACATTAGAAACCCCTTTTGTAAACTGGGACACTTAAGGCTTAGCAAATATGCATGCCTGTTAGCTGTCTGCATCACTACTAACTGTGTATCTATATTGAAGGATTGAATGAATCATAGACATATGATCGCTGAATGGAAAAAAGAATGTGTTGTGCCCAGCACTCTTTTCCATAAAGAAAGCGTCATTGGGAAATGCAAACATGTGGAAACAGACCACAAAAATGCAGCAAATTAGTCCTTATTATCCATTCATCCATGCAGGAAAGTTTTAAAAGGTAGTAAAGTCTTAGGTTCTTAAAATTGGCACTTTAGCCTTACTGTTTTTAAAGTAAAATATATGGTGCTGGAAAACCACCGTGCATCTAAGCATTTCGTTTAGCTTTTAACTACTTTTCAATTCAATAGGCATTTCGAGTCATGATGTCACCTGTTCCCAAACTTTCCACTGCAGGTTACCATCCCAAACTACCTCATTAAAATAAATGAAAACAAATAGGATTATCCAAGTGAAATGTTACTAATGCTATTATGAAGTAAGAATGTTTTGGCGCCATTCAATAAAGCTGCAACTCTAAGCTGTAAATGTAACGCATGGAAATTCAGATGACATCTCAACTCATTAGATCTTCTGTTCCATATTTGTGCTTGTACTTGGAATAGATGATAATGTAATTCTGTACAGTCGCAGTATCATAAGGGTACTTGTTTTTTTCTAACGAACAATGATGCAATTCTATGATTCCACTATCCTTGTTTGTCAGGTGTTCCGTGTATTGTAATTTCTGAGCACAATGGATAACCCTGTAATTTAAATATGGATATGCCCACACCGAAAAGTCAAACCTACATACCTTTCAAAACAATTTTTCTGAAATTGCTTTCTAATTTTTCAGTGTTTGTTGGAGGAGGAGTTGTGCTAAAAATCTGGATGAACCATGTGTATCCTTTTCTAGATTTTTTTTAACCATAAGTATGTTGGAAGTTTATGATTTTTTATGAGTTCAAGTCTGAGAGAGAGACAGAGGGAGAGAGAGAAAAGGCATGGACTGAAAGGCAAGATGATGTACTATCAGGAAAAAAAAGGACAGGAACTTATTTGCCTGACTCAGGGGCACCCAAATACAACACAGGTGATACCAAATGTGAAGTGATTCTTAAACTATAATCTAAAAGTTCAGTATATAACCCAGCATGCTACTGTGTGCTGTGACACGATGCACAACTGTACGCCTACAACTCCCCAGCTGGCCATTCTTCATCCAGATGTACAGGAAACTGAGAATCAAAGAGACCAATGTGGTCACATGTACGCAGCACATCTGATGCTGGGGAAGCATCAGCTTTTTAAGCATAGGGCTCATCCCCAAGAGTGACAGAGACCCTAAAGAGTGAACAGAAAAATCATGGTTTCTGAGAACTTCAGAACATATGCTATAGCCATGGTAGGGAAAAGTATATTGTCAGTGTAGAAAACTCCCATTTAGGTCCAATTGACATCTGGGAAATAAAGCTAAATTTTATGAATCTTTCTTTAAGCCATTTGTTTCTTTTACATGACTATGCAATGGTGTTTCTGCCTTTCCAGTGCTGAGAGAGCTCACCTTCCTCTCCATTGGATCTGCCTCCATTGGAAGTGTCTTAAAGTTTTCATCACTATCACTTGTAACACTGAGTAGTGCAAACCAAGAGGCTTAGATGAAAATGGAAAAGCATAGGGTAACAAGCATTCCCTTAACTAGCACTTACTAGCTGTGTGACATTAGGTAAATTACTTATCTTTGAGGCTTAATTTTTCCATCTTAAAAATGTGTATATAATACCAATCTTATAGAGTTGCTGGGATGATGCTGAAATGAAATTATATTTATGATACATGAGGCCTAGTGCTTGGTACATTCCTAGGTGCTCAGAAAATGTTAATTTCCCACCCACTCCCTTTACTTTTTCATTATACTTCCAGGTGTCTTACCAGCTTTGAAACATCTTGGCCTCAAAATGATAGAACCAAGTAACATACATAGGAAATGTAGTTTATAGCTATCTTGTCACGAGGTTAGCTCAAGTCATGGTAGAATGGGTTGTTCTGGAAAGTGTTGGCATTGTGAAGGCTACAAGGAGATCAAGAATACATCTTTTTACCTGAGAAAGGCACTCCAGTTCCTTTCCCAAACTGAAAGAACTTAAAGATGTTGGAGCGTGGTGGGAAGGAAAAGAATGATGTGATTCTGGAACAAATACGTCTATACTGTCTGGGCCAAGACAGAATGTACCAATTCATGCTAAGCCAGGTCTGGATCTCTGAGGGCAACTTTGAAAATTACAGTGCTCCTAAGGTCTTTAGAATTAATATGAAGTCTTTGGTATTATACGTCTGTGGGTAGAGTGACTATATATCCTGATTTTCCCAGTATGGTGCCGATTTATGTGTGTTATCTAAGCACAATTATTAATGATGCCTCTTTTGTTCTCCAAAGTATCACAGTTTGAATGACACATTATATGGTTTTCAATGCCACTGGGTAGTAGTTGGAAGCTCTAAGCCTCCAAGCGGAAGTCACTACTCAAAAGAATCTACATTGGCTCCAGTCAGTAACTCTGCTACTATTAGTTGTGCTCCTAGTATCATTTTTAAAAAACACACATTTTCAACAAGCTCATCCCCATCCCTGAATGATACCTGAATGTGAAGTGAAGAATGAATGGGGCCAGCTAAATCAATGAATGATTTTAGATTTTTGATAATCTACTTCTTTGGGGGCCATATTTTACATATCTGACTCATTCATTTTCTCACTTTCTGTCAAACTTTGCATTTTCTCCATATACTTCTGAACTCTCCATTCAATTGATTTATCTTTTTGTGCTTAAACACTTACATGTATTCAATTACTATGGCCTTATAATGTCATGCTATCTGATAGGATGTGTTTTCACCTCACTGATAAGATGTGTTTTCTCCTCACCCAATGTTATTCTGATTGTTTTAAAACTGCTTAACTATACTTGCAAATTTATATATAATTTTTTCTTTACTGGAATATTGAGGAAACAGGCCCTTACTTAAACTTTGCAAAATAGGAATATCAAAGCCCTACAAAATTTCCTTCTACCAGTTCAATCTGTTCCATCTCAGGATCTCAGGTTTAACTGCACTCCTGTCTTTGATTTTTCATATGTTTATACATGTTATGGATGAGAGATGAGATGTGCTTGTCTTTGGTGACAAGTGTTATGAAATAAAATTTCCTCCTAATTCAGAGCAGATTATTAACATGAAAGTACAATGAAGACATGAAAACCCAATGACAAAAGCATTCCAAGAACTGCAGAGGAGCACTCCCCTCGTCTTTTCATTATACACCCATTAGAACAAAATCTTCTTTGGCACACGCTAGGGAGAATCAAGGTAGAATGGTTAGTTTGAATGTACCAGGCTATAAAGGATTTCCACCCCCCTTTAAGTCAGTACAAACTGAGCTACTAAATACATATGAAAATTAATGGTATTTATAGCCATTGTTATGGCCATGGTGTTTGTACAAAAGCTTTCTCATTAATGGAGAAGGGAGGGTTTATGTTTAACAAGTCCATGCTAGTTGTTTTCCAACATCTTTGATATCCTTCATAAATTGCTAAAGTATCAGTGATAAGCTGACAATGGGACTGTTGGGGTGCTGAGTCATGACCAGAGTCAGAACATCTCCTAAGTCCCTAGGAGTTTTCGTGCTCAGCTTTCCAAGTTGAATTGATTGGGTAGGATGGTACTCTTTAAGAAGAGATCTACCTATCTGTGGATTTCCCTGTGAAATATGCTAATCTCAATATAAATAAATGGGCTTGGATGGAATACACATGTGGTCTAAAAGTCTGCAGATGCAGGTTGAATGTACATATGATGGTAATCAAAGCATGTATGTAAATATGCCTTTCCTTTATCACCATGAGTACAATACTAGCTAGGACATAGACAGTTTTTAGGAAAGAGAGAAGTATTCCTATTGGGGCTATTGGCACAAAATAAAAAATACTCATTATCCACCTTGGTCTGCTCTGAATCCCCGTATTTCCATCAAAACAGGAATCTTACCACTCCACTTACCATGAACCTCAACCTCCTAAAATCAATCAATCATCAATCAGTCAAACGATAAAATGGAGGAAGTTGAAGACCTTTTCCTTTAATCCTTGACCTCATCTCCAGAAGGAAGAGTAAGAATCTGTTATAGTGGCCTAAAGTCTCTACCCAGCAAGTCAACTAATACCCAAAACCCTCATCTTTACATTACTTCCCTCCACCTTATTCCCATGTTTCTTATCTCCAGAGTAGACCTGCCTGCCTCTGTGTGGAGCCCTCAGTGATTCTTCCTCCAATCTCTTTTTTGCTAAGTGAGGTCTGGAAGGCCCAGGATGACTTTCAAGGTCTCTCTTTTCTGTGTCCCATTTATGGTGCACATTTTAAACATCAACCAAAATATGTTGAGCACCTACTGTATGTCAGGCTCTGCTCTGGATACTTAGGGCACATCATCAAACAACACAAAATTCCTTACCATTGTGGGGCTAACCTTCTAGCTGCTTCTCAGTAGTCTCTGCCCTCCATAGGGAACAGGTTGAGGAATTCTAAGCTTCAAGTTAGTGTTCTTCTAACAAATGCAGGTTTTATCTCTCAGTCTAAGATCGTAATTGAGGAACAGGTGGAATTCAGGCATATGAACTAAATTACATTCTCTTCCACCTTAAGAAAACTATGTCCAAGATAACATGAGTTGGTTTTCAGTTTTATCATTTTATTATAGTATTTATCCGTGCTCTTCCCCATAGTTGTTTGGACATTAGCCATCATTGTGGGAACCATGTCTTTTCTACTTTGCATGGATTATTGGTGATAGCTGCTATGAAACTTGGATTCTAATCTCTCTGCAAGAATTACAGCAAAACAGGAGTTGCAAGATTATATGATAGATTCATTACATATAAAAAAACTAAATTTAATCTTCTTGTACTCAATTTTCACCCTAATGCCATGCATTTGGGAAGAGTGAAAGTTATTTGAGTAAAAATATCTTTATTTTATCTTTCCTCTCAAAGGACAGTTTAATTCAGTTGACAGTTATTTTCCTTGGCACTTTACTCTCTCAGTCAACATTTCATATTAATTTCTTAATATAGATCCAATTCCCACTTGATATTCAGATTTCTCCAATTATTCAACAATGTCTTTATAGTTGCCTTACCTGCAAAGTGGCAATTAGATATTGAGGCTTGAGGGTTTCTTTTAGGCAGGAAGAGAGCAGGAACACTTTGGGGCTAGATGCTGTGTGTGTCCTTTTGCCTTGTATCAAGAAACATGTACTGTCTGGTTGGCATACTTTTAAAGATACTAATACTGGCCAGGCCAATGGGTTTAGGTAACTATCAGCCCAACTCCTCTTTTATAAAATCCTGGAAGATTAGAGGGGAATATTTTTAAAGTATTTTTTTTTTCTGAATATGTAAGTAATGTGTGTTTATTTCAAGAATAAAAATATGTACTATGAAGAAACTGAAAATTATCCACACTCCCACCCTCTAAATTTTCACACGCAATGTGCAGTTTCATAGTCAACTTTTTTCAGTTAGCTTGAACTAATGACCTGTTTAGATGCACCTGTGCTATGCAACAAACAAGAAACAAAGAACCTCCTTGGCAATGGTTTTATAATCATGAGGTAGCAGTGGCCCAAAGAAGCTAAGCAATATGGATATCAAATATGGAACCAAAAAAATGTAGCTCAATATTAGGCTGAAACCAAAATCAGTGTCACTGACAGGTAATCTGTATACTTAAATTGCAGGAAACCAAACAACCCCATACTGCAAGCCAATATGTTCAGATACCCAGAGGGTCATTCTTTGGCCATGGAATTGAAATCCATAGACATACTGCAGAAGATTTCTGTGGGCAAAGCCGATGTCCTAGTAACATCTGTTTTGAAAATATTCCAGGCCTGAATCAGCTGTGTCCTGCTGGGGTCATAGAACTGTAGGCTTCTCTGCGCCCATGAGCGGAAGTCTCTCCAGAGCCTCGAGAGTATTTTTCTTAACTCATGTAAATTCATTTGGGAAATTGATAATTCCATAGACTAATAAAGAAGATAGGTTTAGATCAGGTGCAGTGGCTCACATGTGTAATCCCAGCACTTTGGGAGGCCGAGGCAGGCAGATCACATGGTCAGGAGATTGAGACCATCCTGGCTAACACGGTGAAACCATGTCTCTACTGAAAAATATAAAAAATTAGTTGGGTGTGGTGGCATGCACCTATAGTCCCAGCTACTTGGGAGGCTGAGGCAGGAGAATCGCTTGAACTGGGAGATGGAGGTTGCAGTGAGCCAAGATCACACCACTGCATTCCAACCTGGGCAACAGAGCAAGACTCCGTCTCAAAAAAATAAAAAAAAAAGATAGATTTAAATGCATGTTATATTTTTTTACTATAAAATGTAAAGTGATTTCTCCTGACAACGAAAGACGTTATTGGCTTTTGCAGGTGTATTTGGGAAGCCACGTGCCAAGCACCAGTGCTGTAAAAATGAACTGTTCTATTTTCTTTGTGTTTGCCCTGGCTACTGAGATTTATTTTGAGAAGATGGAAAAAGTGTGGGGCCCACTTTTTGTGGTGCTTGTGGGCCTATGGTGTGGTGTGTTGCCTCTTCGTGGATACAAGTCTCCAGTGAAGATTTGGTACCTATGCTTGAGCCCATTGTGAGGCAATCCCTGACTAATGATTCAGGGGAAGCTTTTTGATCCCCTCCGAGCGAGGAAGGGTTGGATTCAATGCACAAAAGGACATCGGTCATGCTTCTCTGGCTTTCTGATAGAACATCAACCACTCCACCCACTCTGCAGATCTCCAAAACAACATTCAATGCATACCCTCTAGGCCCTCCTTGCCATTGCTGGAGTTTACTGGAGAGATTTTAGATTGCTTAGAGTGAGAAACACTCTGTGTATTCTGCTACTCCATAAGTCTTAAGATCTATCCTTGTATCAAGTTTTGGTTTTCCCCTGGAAGACTCTTTGTGAAGTACTCTAGCAGTGGGGAGGCCCATAAAGGGCTGCTCACTGCTGCTCTGCAAAGTTGTGCCTTCGATTTTAACACTTGAGGAAGGGAAAAGTAGAGGATAGCAAACTGCTGTGGATTTGTTGTAATGTTGTCAAGGATATTGTCTACAGGACACAGAGTGTAAGGTTCTACTTCAACATCTTCTTTTTCGGTTGAGAGCCAGAATAAATAAAAGGGCTTTTCTTAAGAAGGTGGCAGACTTTCTCCTTTCTGATAAGTAGAGTGTGTTAGTAATATAAGCTGCTATAACGAAAGTATCCCACAATTCAGTGGCTTAAACACGATGGAAGTGTATTTTCATTTTGTGTAATACTGTATAGAGAGGTGTTCCAGAGCTGGCATGAGTTCTGTCATTCTGAATACTCAGCTTCTGTGCATTCAAAGTGATTGGTCCAAAGCAAGGACCAAAGGAAACTGGAAGGGACTTGCATTATTTCCACTTACTTCCCACTAGCCAGATGTTAGCCTCATGGCCATCCTGTCTACATAGGAGGATGAGAAATGCTTGATTTAAAGGAGAAAAGGAGAATAGATATTGGAGGACAGCTAGAATCTGTGCTGGAATCTTCCCCTCTGGCCATCTAAGTGTCCACGTGCACCCTTCTTCCCACATGTAGGACGTTCTCCATCAGGCTTAAAGTTCAAAATCCACAGAATGTACAATCCTCTTCGTCAGGTCTACATCTAACTCCTATGATCTGGTGACCTAGAAAATAAGAGACAAGTTATCTTCAACTCCACTTTCCACCCAAAATACCACAATAAACAAAGCTTTATGATCGTTTTATTGTGGATAACCACAATAAAAACTATTCAAAAAAGTGAAAAATGATGAACATACAGCAGCCACTGGTACAGAGCAGTTGTCAAGCCCCATTGGGCAGGAATTGCAGACTCTCTGCTCTGGCAGTGCAGGCTCCTTGGTTAGATCCTGACTCTGGGAGCAACTCCCTTGGGCATCTATTGTTCTCCCTGGCCCTTTAGAAAGAGTTTCCTTGTCTTTTATTCTTCATGGCCACACATGAAGTGGGCAGAACCTATTGCCTGCTGGTGAAGGTTTAGGAGGCTGGGAATTACTTTAGGCTTCAGATAGCCACAAAGTTTTGCAGGCCAGGCTTATGGTTTCTTTGGCAATACAATTCCCTTAAAACCTAAGAGACTTAAAATCCCGTTGCTTTCCGTCAGTTCCAGATGCCAGTAACCACTGCTGGAGTTCTCATCTATCAATAAATCATCAGCCACGAGATTCTGTTCTTTCATTTCCTGGTCTCCATGCTCAACATACCTCTTTCTGTCACTTTGCCAGAGACTCCCTAGAAGTCATCAGAAACAATAGGTTTGAGTGAGAAGGCAACACCCTTAATCTTTACCTTAGGAGTGGCCTATTGTGTAGTAGAGAGCACATAGTATTAGGTCTAAAGATGACTTGAGGTTACAATTTCATCTTTCAGTGTATTTAGTGGTACAAAAGCAGTACTTTTTTTTCAAACCTATGAATTACCAGATTTTCATTCAACTTCCATGCAGACTTCAGACAAGAGAGAGCTTTTCTGAGAAGAGATCTGCTTGCAAACTTCTATCACCTGAGTTAACCACTCTCCTAAGGCTTTGCTAAACTTGGCAATTACCAGTCATCTGTCACTGGTAGTAGTTTTGCCAAATGTTTACCATGACATGACAACTATCAGTATCTTTACAGATTTCAGTATCTTTGTCCTCAGTGCCTGTTGCCTGATATTAAGGCACTGTCATCTATTTTAGGGTTTCTGTTTTTCCTATAGGATTCCACTTCTAGATACCAGCTTTTATATTGGTAGAGTACGGTCTAAGCTGAAAAAACAAAATATCCCAAACTACAGTAGCTTCAGCTAAGGAATAGCCCAAAGGTCAGCAGCCCAGGGCCAGTAGAGAGATTCTGCTATCCTTACCACACAGCCTCTCTGGGTTCCAAATACCTGCCCCAGCTCGTACCATCACACCTGCATCTCAGCACATCCATTACACTAAAAGGTATGGCCTGTGAGTTGCACCTATCAATTCCACTCATATCCTGTTGGCCAGAAGTTAACTGCATGACTAGGCTTAGCTGTAAGGAAAATTTGAAACATCATTTCTAGAAAGGAGTAGGCCTTGGTGAGCAGCTGCATTTTCCACTATAGAATCAAATAATCTTGTTTTTCTTTTGTCCTGGGAAATCAGGAAGCTCAAAGTCAAATTTGTTACATTCATGTACATATATGTACACATTAGTGCTTGGGAATAATGCTATCAAGAAATGGGAATGCAGATACCTCTTCAGATCTCAATTTCAGTTCTTTTGGATACATTCTTAGAAGTGGGTTTCCTGCATCATGTAGTAGTTCTATTTGCAGTTTTTTGAGAAACCTCCAAACTGTTTTCCATAGTGGATGCACCAATTTACACTCTTATCAACAGTGTACAAGGGTTCCAATTTCTCACATCCTCAAAGACACATGATATTTCATTTTTTTATAAGAGCCGTCCTAGTAGATGTGAGGTGATATTTCACTGTGGTTTTGATTTGCATTTCCCTGATGATTAGTGATTTCAGTAACTTTTCGTATACTTTTTGGCCATTTCTATGTCTTCCTTGAATAAATGTCTATTCAGGTCCTTAGCCCATTTCTAAATTATGTTATTTGGGTTTTTTTTTTTTCTATCAAGTTACAAGTATTCCTTATATATTTGGGATATTAACCCCTTATGACACACATGGTTTGCAAATATTTTCTCCATTCTGTAGGCTGCCTTCTCCGTCTGTTGATTGTTTTGTTTTGTTTTGTTTGCTTCAGAAGCTTTTTATTTGATAGTTTAATATTGTCCCACCTGTCTATTTTTGCTTTTGTTGCTTGTGCTTTTAGTATCATGTGCAAGAAATCATTGCCAAGACAAATGTCATGAACCCTTCTCCTATGATTTATTCTAGAAGTTTTACACTTTCAGATTTTATGTTTAAATCTGTAACCCATTTTGTTTTGATTTTTGTGAATGGTACAAGACAAGTGTCCATTTTATTCTCTCCCTTCCT
>NW_012105377.1:941652-944303 GCF_000951045.1 Mandrillus leucophaeus
AGCCTCCCAAGTAGCTGGGACTACAGGCATGCACCACCACACCCAGCTAATTTTTGTATTTTTAGTAGAGACAGGGTTTCACCGTGTTGGCCAGGATGCTCTCAATCTCTTGACCTCATGATCTGCCTGCCTAAGCCTCCCAAAGTGCTGGGATTACTTCCATTCCCTATTGTGTGTTCTTAGCCCCTTTGCTGAAGATCAGTTGACCATAAATGCATGGGTTTATTTCTGGAATTTCTATTCTGTTCCATTGGTTCACATGTCTGTTTTTATGCCAGTACAATACTATTTTAATTAATGTAATTGTGTAATAGAGTTTGAAATCACGGAGTGTGATACCTCCAGTCTTGTTCTTCTTTTTCAAGACTGCTGTGGCTATTTGGGGTCTTTTGTAGTTCCATGTGAATATTAAGATTGTTTTTTATGTTTCTACATTTAAAATATTTTCTATATATTTTCCCTTTCCATAGTCTTAATTTTCTATTTTGATTTTATTAAACTCTTTATATACTTGTATTTTATTGTGAGCTGACACAAGTCCTTTTCAGGAAGAGCTGTGATATAAACAAATGGTTAATGTGACTATGAATAATGAGAATTCTAACATAGAACACTCCCAAGGAACATTCAGCTTTGATTTCCCATCTATGCTGGAAAATGTTAGTCATCTCAAATATACCAAGCTTGAATTCCATTTAATTTGCAGTGTGCCTAACATATTGCTTGATATTTTACCATTAGTGGGTTTCTCTCTTGGCTAAAGGTTTGTGCCATTCTAAACTGTAAATATTCTTGGGAGGAGTAATCACTTATATTATTATCAGTCATCTCTGCTGTAGTGAGAATTAGCTAAATGGTTGAGTTTCATGGTAATAACTGCTAAGAACGGTGGGTCTGAGGAAATGTGACACAAGACCAATGAGTATTCATTCCGGGCAGGGCAAAAGTGCAGAAAAGGTGTCGCATGGATCACTACAGAAGGCAGCGTGGCATCTGGATGGCTTCTGAGGCGTGGTGGAGATGGGGGGAGGGCTTGATGATCTTTCAATTTTACTTTGCACTTATTTGTGCCAAGCCTTGTTCAAGGACTTTATACAAATATATTACCTTACTTAAACCAGCCCTGTCAGTAAGACAGGAGAAGACAGACCATGTGCCACAAAATGGAACGCAATTGCTAACACTGTCTTGCACTAGTTTACCAAGGGGTTTCGTAGACCTTGTCTCATCTGATCCTTTAGTAACCCTGTTGGATAGGTTGAGTAAACAAGAGGAAATGAGACCCAGGGAGGCCAGGTACTGTATAGGTGATAGAGCTGGGACTCTAGCCAAGTCCTCCCCCAAGACTCATTTAACTGCACCATGACCGTGCCCCCTAATTCCACATCATTTCACATAGAGTTGGCATCACATCTTAAAACAAAGTTAAAGATGTTTTTAAGTGGGGAAATGGGAAGACTTTTAGATGAATAATGGAATAAAATGTTTAGCATGAAAACACCATAATTCGTTACTCCAAAAGCTGAAGAAGAAATTTCTCATGGGTGGCTGAGGTATCAGGTTCCTGGGTAGACCAGCCCCTCCACTGGGCTCATTCTCTCCATCCTGGAGACATTATATTTACTCTTTCTTCAGCCTCTAAACATTTCTAGATCTTACCCATTCTACATGAAGGAAAAACCCTCCAAGTTTTGACCCCTCATCACTCTCCATTCTATTGTCTTCAAATTTCTCAACAAAAGGCACAGTTCTCCTCACCTCTTTCTCATTCCTCTGAAAACATATCTTTGCTTCTAACACCTGCTGTCAGTAAAGTTGTTGATTACCCCCAATACAAAATTCAATGGACTCCTCTTAGTCCCTTCCCTTCTTGACCTTCCTAGGTCACATTTGACCTGACTGGTCACTCCCTCCCCCCTCCTTTATCTTCTCTGGCAATACCTTCTCTTCGTTCATCTTCTACCTCTCTGAACATTCTCTCTCAGAATCCTCACTGAATCAGTTTCTCTGTCCACCTCTCAAATGTTGGGATGCCTGAGTGTTTTCCTGCTGCATTCCTATTCTTTTCTCACTTTCTGCTCTAGCTAGACGCCGATGTCCACCTCCATGTCCATCTTCCTCTCCATCTCCATCTCATATCTCAGTTCTCCAAGCTCCTGAAGAAGCATCTTATATCTTATTACAAACTGAAATTCATTACTTCTGAAGTTGAACTTCTTACATTTCCTCCCATTCAGTTTTGCAATTTCTTCCACATTGCCTGTGCTGACTGGTAACCCCACCATTCACCTAGTGTCCCAAAGGAGAAGCAGGACTCCTTCTTCCCTCACCCCACATTCAATCATCCTTCAAGCCTCACTGGTTGTGCCCTTTAGCCATCTCTTGGGTCCACTCTCTCCTCTCCATCCTCCACACTATTCCTTAAGTTCAGGCTATCCTTGGCTTCTGCCTGGAGAGTGGCACTAGATTTCCAACTGGTCTCATTGCCTCTAGATGCATTTCTCTTCCATCCAAACAGTCCATCAAATGGGTCTCACAGGCCCAGTTCTCAAAACCCTCAACAACTCCCCACAGGCTACCAAATGAAATCCAAATTTTTCCCATAGTAAAATCTTCAAGAGTTACATTTTAGTGTTCTACCTCCCCGGCCT
>NW_012105377.1:944353-1010703 GCF_000951045.1 Mandrillus leucophaeus
CAAGCTTGAATTCCATTTAATTTGCAGTGTGCCTAACATATTGCTTGATATTTTACCATTAGTGGGTTTCTCTCTTGGCTAAAGGTTTGTGCCATTCTAAACTGTAAATATTCTTGGGAGGAGTAATCACTTATATTATTATCAGTCATCTCTGCTGTAGTGAGAATTAGCTAAATGGTTGAGTTTCATGGTAATAACTGCTAAGAACGGTGGGTCTGAGGAAATGTGACACAAGACCAATGAGTATTCATTCCGAGCAGGGCAAAAGTGCAGAAAAGGTGTCGCATGGATCACTACAGAAGGCAGCGTGGCATCTGGATGGCTTCTGAGGCGTGGTGGAGATGGGGGGAGGGCTTGATGATCTTTCAATTTTACTTTGCACTTATTTGTGCCAAGCCTTGTTCAAGGACTTTATACAAATATATTACCTTACTTAAACCAGCCCTGTCAGTAAGACAGGAGAAGACAGACCATGTGCCACAAAATGGAACGCAATTGCTAACACTGTCTTGCACTAGTTTACCAAGGGGTTTCGTAGACCTTGTCTCATCTGATCCTTTAGTAACCCTGTTGGATAGGTTGAGTAAACAAGAGGAAATGAGACCCAGGGAGGCCAGGTACTGTATAGGTGATAGAGCTGGGACTCTAGCCAAGTCCTCCCCCAAGACTCATTTAACTGCACCATGACCGTGCCCCCTAATTCCACATCATTTCACATAGAGTTGGCATCACATCTTAAAACAAAGTTAAAGATGTTTTTAAGTGGGGAAATGGGAAGACTTTTAGATGAATAATGGAATAAAATGTTTAGCATGAAAACACCATAATTCGTTACTCCAAAAGCTGAAGAAGAAATTTCTCATGGGTGGCTGAGGTATCAGGTTCCTGGGTAGACCAGCCCCTCCACTGGGCTCATTCTCTCCATCCTGGAGACATTATATTTACTCTTTCTTCAGCCTCTAAACATTTCTAGATCTTACCCATTCTACATGAAGGAAAAACCCTCCAAGTTTTGACCCCTCATCACTCTCCATTCTATTGTCTTCAAATTTCTCAACAAAAGGCACAGTTCTCCTCACCTCTTTCTCATTCCTCTGAAAACATATCTTTGCTTCTAACACCTGCTGTCAGTAAAGTTGTTGATTACCCCCAATACAAAATTCAATGGACTCCTCTTAGTCCCTTCCCTTCTTGACCTTCCTAGGTCACATTTGACCTGACTGGTCACTCCCTCCCCCCTCCTTTATCTTCTCTGGCAATACCTTCTCTTCGTTCATCTTCTACCTCTCTGAACATTCTCTCTCAGAATCCTCACTGAATCAGTTTCTCTGTCCACCTCTCAAATGTTGGGATGCCTGAGTGTTTTCCTGCTGCATTCCTATTCTTTTCTCACTTTCTGCTCTAGCTAGACGCCGATGTCCACCTCCATGTCCATCTTCCTCTCCATCTCCATCTCATATCTCAGTTCTCCAAGCTCCTGAAGAAGCATCTTATATCTTATTACAAACTGAAATTCATTACTTCTGAAGTTGAACTTCTTACATTTCCTGCCATTCAGTTTTGCAATTTCTTCCACATTGCCTGTGCTGACTGGTAACCCCACCATTCACCTAGTGTCCCAAAGGAGAAGCAGGACTCCTTCTTCCCTCACCCCACATTCAATCATCCTTCAAGCCTCACTGGTTGTGCCCTTTAGCCATCTCTTGGGTCCACTCTCTCCTCTCCATCCTCCATACTATTCCTTAAGTTCAGGCTATCCTTGGCTTCTGCCTGGAGAGTGGCACTAGATTTCCAACTGGTCTCATTGCCTCTAGATGCATTTCTCTTCCATCCAAACAGTCCATCAAATGGGTCTCACAGGCCCAGTTCTCAAAACCCTCAACAACTCCCCACAGGCTACCAAATGAAATCCAAATTTTTCCCATAGTAAAATCTTCAAGAGTTACATTTTAGTGTTCTACCTCCCCGGCCTAATTTCCTGCTATTTCTTCATCCACTGGTCCTTCCTTCCAATGCCCTCTCCCAGTTCCTTTGGTATGCTTTTCTCCTCTCCAAACTCTGTAATTCTGTATAATCCTTGCTATCTATTCACCAGATTTTCCTGATTGCTCATAAGGGAGGTCTATTTCATGTACATTAAGACTATAGAGAAAGGAACAGCTATATCTTCCTAGAGAAATCCGTACAGAAGAGGGGAATGCTTGTGCTGAGGCTTGAAAGAGGAGGAAACGCTGGCTCCATGAAGCCTTCATCGACCCTCGAGGATTGGTAAAGCCTACCTCTTTCCTATGTGCTGCCTTTGTACATTTGCTTGTTTGTTTCTCTTCGTGGACTATGAGCTCTTTGAGTGTAGGGATTAGGTTGTAGCCCTTGTAGTAGCCCCAGTGCCAAGTACAGTGCCAGTGCTTTGTAGACCTCAATAAACTTCTTAGATTGGACTGAATCAGAGTAGCCCAAGGCCTCTGAGCTCATTAATGGCAAATGGTTGGTTTAAAACAAGTGGCACTCCATGCTCAGGTCTGGAATCTTGACCTCATTAGCACTCTGTTCCAACCTAACCTGCCAACTGGCTCTGACCTTTCAAATGTTAACACTATACACCAGCACGTGTGAGATAGTATGTGCACACCAAGTATCAACATCGCATATGGATATGTAGTATATGGAAACTCAACTCGTCTCACTCACCAAATTTATGGCCCTTTTAAACCTCCCGGGTTAGTTTTGAATCAAACCCAGATTTTCTAGTGTTTGAGTTCATTTTCTTTTGGCAAACACATCTTCCTGTTGTTAAGAAGAAAGCCTTTACAAATATTATTTAAAATTTTAACTAGTTTCTTGAACATCAGCTAGTTCTTATAATACAGGATTTTAATGGTACGAGTGTAAATGAATAAAAAACACATGGATTAATATCTCCTCAGAATCTTCAGGCTGTTTATTGAGGAAAATATATATTGAGGAAAATATAGTTTAGGTTCTGTCAGATTCCAAATGCAGAATATTTTAAGATATGCTGTGATTTCAAAGTATGACTTTGCAAGCCTGTTGGAGTATCACAATATTGGAGTATCATTAACATTAGTATAAGTGAACTGTTTAGTAACTGGAGTTATCATGAGTGACCACAAGGCTCTACTTAAGCAAAACAACTGCCACCACATAGTGCAGTAGACCTCTGGTTTCAGAGTTTCTAAGTCTGATCCAAAATGGTAACAAAGAGAAGCTTTCTCTCAAGTTCAGCACAGCATCCCTTCGGAGGTTGGTGCTCTTCATGTTTTTTCTTTATCAAGGAGAGTGGGAGTATTAGATACAGGGAGGCGTGGGACGCTTGAGTGAAAGGAAAGCAATGCAGGGGTCCTACCTGCCTCTGTAATGGAAACTCTTCATCATTATGAAACTACTGCCTTGTTTGGCACACGACGAATATGGGCTGGGAAGATCAGGGTGATTGCAGGTCAAGATGACCTAGTAGGATTAGCTAGTTTGTATAAACACGTTCCAAGTCCAGCTATGTTTCAGTTAAGCTGCGCACAGACAAATACCAAAGTGGCCTAGCCCTGGTTCAGTGTCACAAACTGTTTGTTTATACAAGAGATCCCTAGAAGTCCACTAATTTAGGAGACAGCCATCTTAGGGAATTCATGAGACCCTCTCTGTAGTGGTTATTTTAAAACCAGATTAAACTAGGCCCTTGAGAAAGCAGTGTAGAGAGTGATCCCATATTGCATCTTGGTGTAAGCAGAACAGTGAATCTTTTGAAAGAACTTCCCTATCACAAATGTCTATTGATTTCATTTGTTCTACAGGGATGTGAACCATTTGGTGTGCTGGGTTGTGGCTCACACATTGAGATAAGAATGAAGCCTATGTAGGTCACTCTTCTGTGTCTAACATGCTTCTCTTCTTGCCTGTTGAGAAAGAGCTGTAGCCTTCCTGGGGTTCAAGCAGACACTCAAAAAGCTCCTTTTGCATTTCAATACATCTAATAGAGCCTACACATGGAAGCTACCTTGTATATTGTTCAATAAACATTTATGGAGCACTTCCTGTGGGCCAGAGACTGGGTTAGGGATTGGTTACATAGATAGTGGATGCAGATAGGAAAAAAAAAGTTAGATCTTCAGTAAAGTTATAACCTGAGTCTGGAGACAAAGAGGATGGAAGAAACAGATATGTAAAGAAACCATAAACATATAATAAGTCGTGAGACAAAATCAAGGACAAAGTCCTAGGAAAGCAAAAACTTTACAGGAAAAGAAGCAACTCACTTTTTCTGGGGACATCAAGAAAGCCCTCCCAGGGAAGATGATTTTGAGATATGTTTTAAAGGATGGGTTGGAATTTGATAGTTGATCAAAGTCAATGATATCAGTGGAAGAACAGATCCACAGGGAGGTCAAGAGGAAAAGGAAAAGGAGCTTATCCAAAATGCCTCAATGGGGTTGACTTTTGATTGGTACTCTTTGTACTTCCTATTTAAAGAATGGTTTGGTTTCTGTCTTTTTGTTTCTGCAATGCCCTGTTTCCCATTTGTCACTTTGATTCAGTCCAGTTCAGCATTTATTGACATCTTATATTTTTGGTGCTGCATCAACCCTATGGGAAATACAAGAGAAGGAAAACCCTGTCTCAGCCTTCTGAGAGCATGTTCTCCAAGGCTTGCAATGGCATGGTCTACATGCGCTCGCTCATTGAAGTGCTTTGGAAACAGGTTGATGATTATCCCCCAGCCTCTAAAAGCCATCCAAATTGCCAGTTGCTCAGCCTCATCTCAATTAGGAGATTAGTGAAAATTTCACAAAATATACTGGGCATGGAAATTAAAGTTTCTGATGGTGTAATACAAATCCTTTCTTATGACAAACATAATCCCCAGGAATGGTACCACAGCTGATTCATTTTTCATGTTTTAGGAAAAGCACAATTTTTCCAAAATCTTAAATTGGCTATTATAGGAATACATGCCTAAGGGAGATATTAATGTAGATTTTCCTGGCACTAATATTTCCTGTGTTCTAGGGATAAGAAATCCACAAGATATAACTTTAAAAACTTGCTATGTTGCCTGAAGTTTCTCCATACCTTCTATTGCTTAATTGCTTTTATTTTGTTGACTGGCTAAGGAAGAGAAATGCTAACCTAGTTAATAGTTTGACTCAGCAGTCTCTCATGTCTGAAAAAAAAAAGTGATGTGAGTGGGAAGAGCCTTGAAACAAATTTGTAGTGAGACTCGCTGTTCCTCTCTATCTTGAGGAACAGAAATCGGATTTCATAGAGTACTTGCATTTTTACACCTAAAAATGTCTTTTGAAATGGAAAGAAAAAGGTCGTGCCATGGCAATCAAGGTCAAGAGAGTTTACACTGGGTCTGCAGGTACCAAGATGGGAGTGATGATAAGACTGAGGACTTCTTGTCACTGGCTCAAAGCACCAAACTCAATCCTTCTTGCTTTAGACACACAAGAAACCAAGAAGTCTTTCACAGCAATACTTGCCATTCAGGTTGTTCAAAATGACTTCCAAAATGCCCAGCATTATTAGGAGAAAGGTACCACCTAATGAACTTCATGCTAAACACTCTATTGAATCCCATTTTGTTTCTTCCTGCCACAGTTCCAGGAACCAAACTGAGTCAAAAAGAGAATACTAAACTATTTACCAAGTCATATGACTAAACTAAACTTTAATGCTAACTGTAAAAACAAGAGGCCTAATCTCTTGGATGTGTATGTTTGGTTTTTGTCTTGCTTTTTTTGTTTGTTTGTTTTTGGTTGTTTTGGTTTGGGTTTTTTTTTTTTGTTTTTTTGTTTTTTTCCATAGTGGTAATTTTGGCATTTGCCAAGTGATTAATACTCTTCAGTAACATCAGTTTATGTGAACCTAGGATCTCTCCTTTCAGGGCAAGTATGTTCATGATTATTCAGGTATTTCTGCAGGATGACCTGGCCCAATCGCTTAAAGCTCTGTATGATCTACAAAATACTTTCTCATTTGTTATTTCATTTGATTCTTGAAAGTGACCTGTTAGATAGACTGAAATGTTTGATTATTCACAGTTCACAGATAGGGGCAGCAGGCCCAGACAGCCTAATTTAGATTCCATTATACTAATTTAAACCCTAGTAAGTAGCAAAGCTGAGATTTAAAACTAAGTTTCCTCTCTCCAAGTTCGGAATTGTTCCCATGATACAAGAGGTTGTATGTGGTGAAAGAAATCAGAGCTGGGTATGAGGCCTCTCTGCCAATGGTCACCTGCCTGGCTTGTTTGTTTTGCCAGAGATAAGACCTGACAGAGACATCAGTGCCCCAGGCAGGATGATGACCAGTTTCCCTTTCAAATGGGTAGGTTTTAGATACTTAACTTTATTTAGTGAGAAATTGGAGAGACTGATTTTCTAATAACAAAGATTCCACATTCCTTTGTTTTGAAAAATATGTCTACCTTCTTGCCCTATGACTCCAGTTTCTCCAAGTCAAAAGCATTAATGACCCTTGTAGACTCATATAGTTGGTGAAGACTTTAACAAAATCTACTGCTTCCCGAAGTAAGGAGGATGATCACACTGCAAATACCCTGCTTCTCATTAGTCGCTTTGATTTTCCTCTTGTATTTCCTCTTCTTTGGCAATCTTGATTCAATCCAATTCAGCATTTATTGATGTTGTATATTTTTCGGTGCTGCATTGGCCCCATGGGAGACATAAGAGAAGAAAACCCTGAAGCAGCCCTCTCACACAGCATACAACTTTAAAAGCCCCTTTGGATAGACCCCTTGCCCAAGTCTCTCTCTCTCCCTCTCTCTCTCTCTCTTTTTCCTCTCTCTCTTCCCTTTGCTTTTTCAGGCCTCAACCTTCCCAACTCTGACACCACATTCTCAGGTCTTACCCTTACTGAAATCTCTCTCCCTTTCTTGGCAGAGCAACTTAACTTCACCTCAGCCTCTCTCTCTAAACTTGGAATTTTCTTTGCAGAATGATATAAACCTTCAGCTATGTCAAATACCATTTTTCTGAGAATATCAATTTTGTTGAACTCAACAAATCAAAGAACCAAGGCTCAGTACCAGACTCTATCTTCCTTAAAAGGCAGTGAGGAAATTGTTAAAATATATGTGTAAACTTTTTTCTATTGTATGATTAAATTCACATAGAGTAATACATGTGCTAAGCAGAAAGGGGCCAATTTACACTTCACCAGTTATGTAAGAAACCATGCAATAAAATTATTTTATGTTAACAAACACCACATTCCTGATTAATTGCAAAATGTCTTAAGTCTCTTTTAAATGATTCTCTGACAGCTACTCAATGGGATTGCCGCTTCATTGGGCTCTTCCTCCAACCCTCAGTTTCCTCATCCAGAAAACAGAGATATCACTTTCATGCACTGATTTGGTAAGAATTAAATGAAATACTGTCACATAACACATCTAATCACAGTGTCTGTTCACAGTAGGCAGTTGGCAAATCTGAGCCACCTCCCCACCTCACCCCTTCCAACATTGGCCCATAATGCTTCTCCTTCACTCAGGCCCGACTTCCATCAAATATTGTAAACTTTCCTGGGAACAGAACCTTGTCTTTTATTCCCTGTGCTTAGAATAATGTGGCAAAGGCTGGGTATAGACAAGTCATTTAATAGTTGACCTTCCATATTAAATATCCATTTATATATATATATATATATCTGTCTATCTCTTTCTCTATCAATATCTTCCCGAGTCTCTAACCTTCTCCTTTTTTCAGTAATGTCTTATCTGTCTATGAAAAATAAAGGGGTCATCTGAAGTCGCAGAGACCTGAAATGTTAGTTCCAAGAAATTTTGTTGCTAGTTTTTATTAATTCTTCTTCTCTGGATGGAATGTAGCCCCACAATTAAGTTTGCTATCTGACTCAGGTTTTATTTCACTTCATTTTCAACCCATCTAGAGTAGTTTGTAGATTAGTTTTTGTGTTTTGGAAAAACAAAGAATGTTGGAAGATTCAAATAAGGCTTTAAGGAAATTCATCATTGATTTGGTAAATAACATCTTCCTAGAAAGAATGTTTAGCTTTGGCCCTTTGAATATCATCAGTTTTAGGAAGTGTATTATCTAGTTTGGTAGCTCAGTTGTAACTAATGTCTCCTGTAATTTCCTCTTACTTACATGCCACAGAGATATTTCCCTGGAGCCTCAATGATTTCACCCCTGGATATAGTTGGTAAAGAAGCCCCTGGATATAGTTGGTAAAGAAGAGAGTGGTAGAAAATGAAGCTGAAGAAACAGGCTGTGATCAGATTATGACAGGTCTTGAGTTTTGGGCTGTATTTTGCTGACAGAAGGCAGTATGAGGTAGAGAATAGTGTGAGGGAAAGCTAAAAAGCATAAAGAGATGATGTTAAGATTTGGATTTCAAGGTCATGGGAAACCTCTGAAGCATTTTAAGCTAGCAATGGACTTGAATATATTTGTATTTTTAAACAACAAAGATGTTTGCAGTGTGAAGGAGGTTGAGGTGGGAATGTGGAGAGAGAGGAGCTAATTAAGAATATGGTCCGTGACGGCCCACGTAAGAATTAGTAGATAGTAACCTGGCTTAAGCAAAGGGGAGGGTGAGGAAAAAGCTCACATTCAAGAGACAGAAATATTTCCTATGTAGGAAATAGGATTCCATGTGATTCTGAGTATGAGGAGAAAGAGGAAGAAAATGAAGATAATACCCAATTAAAGAAAATAAGTTATTTAGAAACTGGGTACAACTGATTTAAAATCAATATGATTCTGAAAACGGTGGCCTCAGTTGGTTTCTCTTATAACACCCACCACGAAGCTGTACACACAAGATGCCATCTACAAATGATGTGGGCTGGTGGCACACTCTCCAAAGGAAGGTGCCAAGGGTGCTTCCAAAAATACAGACCCACCTCATCCACAAATGTTTTCATGGCAATGGATGACTTACCCTATGTACAAAACTTAATCTACCTGATCAGCATTATTCCACAAAGAGTTGATCTGGCAGGCAGTGAATCCAGGTCCCTCAGATTTTCTTTCTCTATATGAATCCTCTACCAGATATTTGGTAAGACAGTGACATCCAAGAAAAATCATCATTGAGAACTTTGGAATACAGTGAGAGGTTTGGTTGAAGATGAGTTTATAACAGCTGTGGAGATAAAACCGTAAACATTTACTTTTTCAGCTCCTTCATGTCCTTTGTTTTCATTGATAAGAAAAAGCTGTCTGTAACTGATTTCCCAGGTAAATCTTAGGTTTAAATCTCCCCTTTATTTTTCCTTTTACTCATCCCAGAAATAAAAAACCATCATAATTCAGTTCAATTCCTGTAAGTGTAAAATTCAAATTTTTGTTCTTGTCGATGACATTCCATGTCTAATGATTAAGAAAAAATAATGGGCATATATTTCTTTGACAATCTAGGAAACAAATCAGTTGAAAAACCATGAAACCATGCCCTGTATATCTCAACTGTTGTTAACATTGGGTCAAAGTACAGGAAGAAAATGAACCCTTCTTCAAATTCCTGCCCAGCTTAGCAAAATCTCAGTTTGGAGACAGCATATTCAGGATAAGCCCTCTGACTTGGTTTATATCCCTATTGACACATCATGAGATATTGGCCAACTTGCTTAACTTTTCATGAGCCCCCTTATCTGCACAAGGGGCATTTGATGGTGATCATCCCTTCGGCAAGCATTTATTAAGCGTCTATTTTCATGTATCACTGTACTAGGTACTATACCAAGATGCCTACCCAAGAGAGATATGGTAAAAAAAAAAAAAAAATCTATGAGATAATGAAAGTAAAATGTTTTCATGTCCTTGGAGGAATGAAACTATGCCAAGCCAAGAGATTATAAATTTAAAATTTCATAAGAGTGAAGAAGGACTTTCACAGTTTTCATAACTTTAAAATGTATGTAGTTGATATGGAGATCGGGATTAATCTCAACAGAGAAGAGTTAGCATTGCACACAGAGAAACTCTGTTCAGGACCGAGAATATATGTGCAGATCAGAGTCACAAAGGAGGTCAGGATAAAGAGAAAGCACCAGGATAATGGGCTGCAAATTTATCATAAGCCCTGGCAAAATAATGACATAATTTTGAACAAGGTTATTGCATATAAAGAGCACTATGCTAAACAGATTAATATTTGGCCTTTCTCCATGCTGCTCTGTCCTGGGAAGCTGAACCCTATGGGCTTTGTTACCCAGGCTCCCGTGACACTGACTTCCAGTGAAATTTGTCCAATGAGCAGCACCAGCAGGAGATCGGGGTGGAAGGAGATAGCAATCAGAGTATTTCTTCCAGGGCCCTTACCTTCCCTGGGTGGGCCTCTGACAGTGGTTGTAGCCTCTACTAGCTTACACTGGATTCAAGCAGGACTATTTCCTCCTCTTGTTCTTTAAGCCTAAGTACAAGAACAGCTTCCCACTGTCGCTAGTCTCGGGGTGCCTCAACATCCCTTGTTTGTTTCTTTAACCTGCTTGTACCTCTGTAAGGAGACATTTATCAAACTGTCTTTATGGAAACTTCTGGGGTGGATTTTGTTCTTGCCAGGATCCTGACTAATATATGCATATTACAAAATATTTATATAAAGTCCAGAAAGATCCTCATGTAGACCCTAAGATATTTTTCCATGAAAAACAAAAACACCCAAGTTTTTAAATCAGTCTCCACACAAGATGTCCCAGAGATGTTTGGATTTTATTTCTTTGAAGCTCTAGAAAATCTCACACAGGGGCATCAAAATCCTCTGATGAAACAATTTTTAAGCAGAAAACTCATTATGAAAATATCTTAGAAAGGATGAGAAACCCCAGAGAATACTTCATGCATTGTTCTTTTCCTTTACGTGGTTGATGACGTGCATTTTAAGTCAGAAGAAAGGAAAACATTCAGTAATTCTGGCTTTTCTTAGGCAATAATGGGTTTTGCAGGTCTGGGGACAGGATTTTATCTGAGGGGTTAGAGTGTACATGGATCAGAGCTTTGTGTCACACACACAGAACACAATGAGGTGTCAGCAGTCTGCAGTCTGGGAGGATGCCCACACGATCCAGAATTGACATTTTGTGACTCACTTTACCTCCCCTCTGCTCTAGTAACAAACATACAGGGGAGCTATAAATGAGTCCATTTCCTGCAAATAAGATTTTAATGAGATTCTTTAGCTGGTCACACACCAACGTGAGATAATAAAAAGTTGATTGTTGATCTCCTCCCTCCCAGGGCTAGTGATGGTCCATGTTCTTAAAACATACCACATTTAATTTAGCTTACAAAATTGTAATGGGAGAAAAAAATTGGGTCAAAATAAGTCTGTCTCCAGTGGTGGTGACAGGGACTTTTACGTACAGCCAAGTGATCTCCAGCAGAACCTCACTGCTGCTTGACCTAATGTCACGGAAAACATAACATTTTGTAACCGTCATGCTTCATTTGGCATGCCTTGGCTAACTCACTCATCCTCAGGCTTAAAAATAGGGCATTGAGGTACGTTAGAGAAAAGGGAAGTAACATTCCAACTCTCTCTCTGTGGGACTTAGAGGTCTACATGGGAAACCATTTGTTTTCTCCCCATAATTTGTCTCTGTCCCTTATTTTTAGACATTGATGGTAAGAGGGGCATATGGGGCACAGGTATGATCAGGAGCCAGTGGGGAGGAGCAAATGCAGGAGGAGGAAATGGGAAGAAAAACTTTTTCCCCATTGCATTATCTACTCTTCTCAAGGCAAATAATCTGAGTTTTAGTAGGCATTAACTCATAGGGACAACTTCCAAATGATCTTGCTCCTTTTGGAACTTAGCAACTTAGCCTGCTGCTTGCAACATCTCTTATTGGTCTCAAGGTTGAAGAAAATGGACAGAGATGAGAAAAAGAATACGAGAAGGATATGGCTGGACAATTAAAAAGCTTTGCTGTTTTTTGGTTTAAATTAATTATTCATTGATTTTATTCATTCAACAAATATGTACTAGGTATTTATTGTGTGCCAGATAGTAACACAGTATGGATCCAAGAGTGGAACAATACTAAATACCTACCCTCCATGAGTTTATTTTGGAGTAGGCGAAACAGACAATAAACTAAAAGACATAATCAATACATAATATGATGTCTGGTGTCATAAGAGGTAATATGTGTGAGACTCTGTGCCAATAATTTACTTACACAGCTCTCATCTACTCCTCACAACAACTCAAAGGTAGGCACGGGGTTTATTATCTGATTTCTTGTGAGAAGACAAACTCAAGAGTTGAAGAGAACTTGTCCCAGGTCACCTTTGGTGGAGGTGAGCTCAGATCAGCCTGACCTCACAACCCAACAAGAACCAGGTGGGTTTGCTTTGCTGCCTGCCAGCCTACCAACATTCTGCCTGTCCTGAAAGATGCCTTCCTGGGCCTGCCCTCTTTGAGGTCTGGGCACTTCCTGCTTGTAGAATTCACTTGGCAATTAACCGTGGACAGCCTTGTGAAAGCTGTTGTCTCTTTTTATTTTGAGTTGCTATTGAAATATTTTATTTTTATTTAGATTGATTAAAAGCTTGATCATGATTCAAATTTTTGTTCCTAACTTTGCTGTAAACTCCTGAGGGTTAGAAACATTTCAAAGATTTTTGTTCTTTATGGCTCTCAAGGCACTCATATTATGCCTTGTACACAACAGACATTTAATATGGAGTTGACTTGATTGAGTCCCTATAAGAGACAGCCCTGGGAATTTATTGAAGGATCCTCATTATTATCTCAAGTCATAGATGAGATCCTTGTTCTTGATTTCTCACCTTGGGGCATCTTGGACTAAAACTTAGAACATTCCTTCTTTTAAGCATGCAGTCTGCATTATAACACTTCTTGGGAATGCAAAAGAAACTAGTACAAAGTATTTCAGTATCCCTGGAACATTAAAAGAACTCTGTACTCTTAAACATCCATAGAAAAGAATTTATAATTGTTAGACTTACTATTGAAGCTGGGATTAAAAAACAAACAAACAAACAAACCTACAAAACAAAATAGGACCTGAAAACAAAATGACTTTGCATTACAAAACCATGTTACAGGAGGAAATTCTCCTTCAAACACTGGATTCAAACATTGTCCACTGCAAACTTAGCTAACCAAGATCCAGAGACTGGGTCATCCTGAATCTACTTGTATCAAGACAAGGCCGCCCTTTTACAAGAGGACTCACCCCACACCCTCGCTCACATAAAATATCATTCCATTTCAACATAATGTTTCTTAAGCAAGAATGGCAGAGTCAGGCAGAGGGTAAGTATGTATAAAAACAAATAGAGCCTTTATGGATGTGTTAAATACTCCAGGGCTCTTCTTCAATCAGAATTCGCTGGGGCCCCGGAGACTTGAGCATAGAGTGATGCTGAAAGGAAATGTTTTTGAGGTATAATCATGTTTTATTCTCACAAATGTGATCTTTCTGAGTGGTTATATGTACGTATCCCATAATTTGAGAAAAAAGAAAACTCTGGATGTAAGAGGGCTTTCTTGGAGTAAAGACTTCAGAATGTCAGGCAGCTCCCAACTCTGCAGAGCTGACTTTCAACCCTTTTTTGATATTTACTTGGTCAGTAGCCAGGTTACCTCCTCTCTCATTTTAATCAACTACTTGAGAACTAGCAGCCACAAGAGGCTCTTCTTAGGAGCAGTTTCAGCTGCCTCGAGGTTGAGTTGCTAGCCTGGCTTCTAGTAAAGGGGCATGTGGGCCGTGATTTTGCTGGTTGTACTCATTGGAATCTGTTGGCTCGGTATGTTGCCATGATGTGAAACCACAGAGCCCAAGTTCTGTGTGGATGACCTATGTCTGGAGAGTGGTTCCAGATACCACTGATGTCTTCTGTGGCACCTCTGAAGGCTAGGAATAAACCCGACAACATTAAGGACTTAGGTGTGAGATACAGACAAGTGTTCAAACTGTTAGTTTTAGGATGGTAAAGAATGGATACAATTAGGGAGGAAGATAAGGGAGCAAGTGATTAGATGCTGATCATCAGAGTCAAGAAGACGTTTCTTCCATTTATTCTTTCAACGAACATTTCTTGACATGTGCCAGGCATTCTGCTAAGTTTTATAAATAGAGAAATGCCTTTAAGAGTATTCACAATACATCCCAGCACTTTAGGAAAGCTAGATGGGCAGATCACTTGAGGCCAAGAGTTAGAGACCAGCGTGGCCAACAAAGTGAAACCCTGTCTCTACTAAAAATACAAAAAAATATTGGCAGAGTATGGTGGTGTACATCTGTAGTCCCATCAGTTTGGGAGGCTGAGGCACAAGAATTGCTTGAACCTTGGAGGCAGAAGTTGCAGTGAGTCGAGATCATACCACTGCACTCCAGCTGGGGGGACAGAGTGAGACTCTATCTCATTAAAAAAAAAACAGAGAGAGAGAGAGAGAGTATTCACAATACAGAAGTAGAGATAGATAAGGCAACAATTCATAGGATTGTGTATGAGTTTGCCAGGGCTGCCATAACAAAACACCACAGACTGGGCAGCTTAAACAAGCAGATATGTATTTTCTCACAAGTTCTGGAGGCTGTAAGCCCCATCCAGGTATCAAGAGGTTTGAGCTTTGGTTTCTCCTGAAGTCTCTCTCCTTGGCTTGCAGATAGTTTGCTTCTCTCTGTGTCCTCACACGGTCTTTCCTCATGAGGGAGGAGCTCTGGTGTCTCTCCCTCTTCTTGTAAGGACACCAACCATATTGAGTTAGAGTCCATGTTAACAGCCTTATTTTAACTTAGTCACCTTTTGAAAGACCTCATCTTCAAATACAGTGACACTGAGGGATTGGGGGTTCTTCAACATAGTAATTTGGAAGAGACACAATTTAGCACATAACAGTCTATCAAAAGCTATGGTGGAAGTTGCCCAGGATATGTGGTAAGCCCAGAGGAAGGGAGAGTTGGAAAGGCTCCACAGGGCATATGAGGCATCACCAGGTCTTACAGGATATGTAGCAATTAGCCTGGTGCAAACAGTGGGCTGTCCCCACAGATGGAATGAGGCATGAATCAAGAGCTCATGAGTACATAGTGACATTATGTACTTTTAGAACCACATCTTATTTTCAGTCTAAAATTTCTACCATGCTATTTGTCCTCCCAAGACAAAGATGCAAAGCAGGGATGGGTGCAGGTAGGAAAGAGATCTAGAAACATGAAAGGATGTTTGCATAGGATGGAAGCTGAGCTTGAAGTTTAATTGGAGTGAAGCAACCATAGAAATGTAGGGTTGTAAGCCAGACAGGGTAGAGACAAAGACCAGGAGAGGCCTGCCAATCACCCATTTGTGGATTCTGCACTCTTGGACACTTGTTAATGCAATTCTATTACACTGTCTCTCCATCTAGGTCCCTACCACCAGGGACCTCTATCTGAGGCATAATCCAGTAGGGAGGGCCCACACTCCATTTTCTCTTGTATCGTCTTTATTATTCAGCAGATAGATTTTTCTGCTTGAAAGGGGCTTTTAAAAGCCAAAAGTTTTTGCATTTCCAAAATCTGTGGAACCATCTTGATTCTCTATTGATTAGCAAAGATGTAGATTGCAGTAGAGAATTAAAGAAATGGGACATTGCCCGGTGTGGTGGCTCACACCTGTAATCCCAACACTTTGGGAGGCCAAGGCGGGTAGATCACCTGAGGTCGGGAGTTCGAGACCAGCCTGACCAATATGGAGAAACCCCGTCTCTACTAAAAATACAAAATTAACCAGGCGTGGTGGCACATGCCTGTAATCCCAGCTACTCGGGAGGCAGAGGCAGGAGAATCGCTTGAACCTGGGAGGCGGAGGTTGTGGTGAGCCGAGATCGCACCATTGCACTCCAGCCTGGGCAATAACAGCGAAACTCCGTCTCAAAAAAAAAAAAAAAGGAAAGAAATGGGACATTTTCTGGCTTTGTGTAATATCTTCGTGATGCTTCACTAAAAAAGTCCTCCATTTTCCCACCTCAGAATCAGTTAACAATGGTTTAGATTTAGAACTAAAATTGTTTATTTTAATTTTAAACCCAAATCATTTAGGATTTAATAATTTAGGATAATTTGGAGGTTGTAGAATATGAGGACATTATGAATTGAATTAAAGGGTTGTATTCCTCAGAGGAAGCTGCAGGTGGGTAAAACAATTCATTTGAGTTTGCTTTTGAGGATTAAAAGGGGGGAAATTCTGCTTTCCGAGGCACTGAAAAATGTAACCAGTATGTGATTCAAAGATGTCCACCATATGGGTTTGAATGGATCAGCTTTCAGAGAACAGTGACATCAGAGAACGATTCTCCACTTCTGAAGCCCTGTAAGCCCAGGAAGCAGAGGAGGCTTAAAATGCTCTGAAATTAATTTTCCTGCTTTTATGATTTTAACCAGTGTTTTCATTTTAGTATTGATACCCAGAAGCAGTTTTTCAAAAGAACCATTTAAAAAAAAATCACGTCAAATAATCAAATGCCACTATTCATTTACTTGAATGACTAGAATACAAATTTCAAAATTTGCTGAATTGTATCAGGTTCAAATGGCCAGGATCAAGTTTGTACACATTCAAGTCAACTGGGGGATTTACTCAAAATTATTATAACTGAAATATGCATTTAAATAAGTTGTAGGAGGAAACTGGTAAAATCTTGGGTTAAAAGTATGCAAATGTTTACTTTTTAAAATCATTTTTGTCCCTGAAATGCTTTAAGATTTTGATAATTCTCTAAGTCAGACTTAGTTTATCCATTTTAGTTATTATTATTATACCCTTAAGCTTTTCTGCATTTGACATACTACCACAACAATGCAAAGGTCAACTAATTTTTATTTATATGGGACTTTCCATCACAGTGCAAGCAGGAAATGTATACATTCTATAATCCATTCATCTAAGTTGACAAGAAGAAACCTCAGGCATGAACACAGAACAAGCATTTCCCAAGAATACAAAGTGATAAAGCATCAAAATGAGCTTCATATGCATCTCTTGAGTCCTTCATTCCAGCACCTTCTCCCATCCCCACTCTGGAACATTTTCCTGGATCCTCCTCCCAGCTGGGTCTTGATCAACTGGACAGAGTTTGAATTAAGGACAGACAGAAAAGATTCGAGGGCACTATCGAGTTGTGGGATTCACCACAGAGCAAAGCCAGATTCATATGTGTTTTGTTTGAGTTATAACTCGTTTTTCAATTATTCACATTCCTCCTTCCCTCCACGAGAATGAAAGTGAACAGAAAAGCCCAATTATCATTCTAGAATTTCATACTGGACTGTGGAACAAGAACTGTCCTCACTGCTTCTCTATCACAGATATTACAGATATCATGAGCCTTTGCTTGGCCAAAAAGTTCTATATGAAAAAGGCTTTTCATTTATGGTAGAGGCGGGTGGGCAAGCTTCTTTATCTAAAAGAATCATTATTCATCTGCAATTATATGCATAAATATTACTGGGTATTATGGGAATGTAAAGACAAATGGTATGGTCTCATGTCCTCATAAGGCTTACAGAAGTAGAAATGTTAAGATAAAAAATGTAGCTTTTTAATTAGAAAAAAAACCTCTTAGCCATGCTTGCATGTTCTTTTTGTATTTACTGGAAAGCAAAATCCTAATAACTTAGTGGGAAAGAGCATGGTTGGGATTTTCCACTGGCATCCTACAAGGAAGCATGCACAATTTCAGACAATACAATCACGTTCTTCCAGCAAGAGAGAACTAGTTTGGTGCCTAAAATTGGTTCAAGGCAAAAGTTCCTGAGAGAAAGTAATTTGGGCGAGCCTTAGATCAAATCCTCAGAGACTAGCTTCCCTAGTTGTTTCATAACGCTGGGAGGAAAAAAAAACCATTTTCCCTCCCACTCTTCTCCTGACGGAGGTTGCTAGGATGCCTGTAACTGGCAGCTAGAAGTGTCATTGCTGCCACTGCCATACCCTGGCTGCTATTATTTTGGAAGGTCAGGTGACTCCTGCCTCTGGGATCCCTCTAATTATCATGAAATGATTTACTGAAATGTTTATTTTCATAATGGTAAATGAAATTTGTATTCATGAACATGAAATTTTTACTTCTGAATATGTTGTGCACCATTTTGCATAAACACCTGCCTACATCTGCTGCTGGTGTTTCTCCCACCGTTTCCTGTGGGAGGCTGCATGCTTTTGCCTCTCTCAGCCAAATCATGCCAAACAGAGCCCATTCTCCTCAGAAGTTAGCATCCAACAGTTTTACCTTGGCAGAATAGGAACCAGCTTTTTTTTTTTTTTTTTTTGAGATGGAGTCTCACTCCATTTCCCAGGCTGGAGTGCAATGGCACAGTCTTGGCTCACTGCAGCCTCTGCCTCCCAGGTTAAGTGATTCTCTTCCCTCAGCCTCCCAAGTAGCTGGGATTACAGGCATCCGCCACCACACCCAGTTAATTTTTGTATGTTTAGTAGAGACAGGGTTTCACCATGTTGGCCAGGCTGGTCTCGAACTCCTGACCTCAGACCCTGGAGTATGTCTGTGATCCACCTGCCTCAGCCTCCCAATGTGCTGGGATTACAGTCATGAGCCACCATGGCTGGCCGAAACCAGCTTTTAAGGGAGCTCAGCATATTATAAAGGAATAAGAGCAATTAAAGCGTGGACTCTAAAGGTAGGTGAGACTTGCTGTTCCACTTAGAAACATAGAAATATACTCATGAAAATAAGGACACGATGGGGACATCAACAGTAGGATGGCTTTCTAGAGGGCTAAAGTGTGTAAATATACACATTAAGCTTTGCAGCAATGCTGTGCCAAATCGAAGTTGTTGCAGACCTGGAATTTTAGTTTGATAAAGGATAACTGTAGTTATTTTTTAAACAAAATGATTCATTGGAATTCTTTGGTTCTCTCCTCGTGATAATTTAGCATGTTTGTCTCTTTCAGAAAGAAAAGTTTAAGTGGGGTTAATGGGTACAAAAGAATAGAAAGAATGAGTAAAACCTACTATTTGATAGCACAATAGGATGACTATAGTCAATAATAACTTAATTGTACATTTTAACGTAACTTAAGAGTGTGATTGGATAAATGCTCAAGGGGATGGATACCTCATTCCCCATGATAGGCTTATTTCACATTGCATGCCTGCATCAAAACAGCTCACGTATCCCATAAATGTATACACCTACTATGTACCTACAAAACATAAAAAATAAAACATTCCAATTTGCAAATTAGAAAAAATAATTTTTTTGAGACAGAGTCTCACTCTGTCACCCAGGCTAGAGTGCAGTGGCATGATCTCAGCTCACTGCAACCTCCATCTCCCGGGATCAAGCAGTCCTCCTGCCTCAGTCTTCTGAGTAGCTGGGGCTACACACATGTGCCACCACAGCCCGCTAATTTTGTTTGTTTTTTGTTTGTTTGTTTGTTTTTGTTTTTTTGATAGAGATAGGACTTCCTACGTTGCCCAGGCTGGCTTTGAACTCCTGAGTTCAAGTGATCCACCCACCTTGGCCTTTCAAAATGCTAGGATTACAGGTGTGAGCCACCGTACCTGGCCAAAATAATAAAATTTTAATCAGTAAAAAAAAAAGTGTAGATGTATTCATCTAACAAAGCCTTTCTTTCACACATATGAAATATAACTAGATCCATTTAAATACAATATCCAGTTGAACCAGCCCTGAAGGGCTTTCTGAATTGGACATGTTCTGTCGCTACCAGTGGGGCTTCCTGGAAGCTGGCTCAGAGCTGGTCTTGTCCACACAGAGGATCTGAGAGCACCGTGTGTCCTCACCATCACCCTGCCCCGGGACAGCAACAGAAAGTACTGTCCCTATCAAAACAATTCTGTTGAAATCCCGTCTGGAGGACCCATCCTGAGAGTGGCCGCCGGTGGGGTCAGAGGCAGACTCTCGCGTGTGTCTTCCTTTCCTTTCCAGGGCTGATCCCTCATGTTTAAAGTAAGAGACTCTCAAAGTCAGGAAACTGGTCAGACGTCCAAACGATGTGGTGACGCTGAGGCCCCTGTGAACCGGAAACAGACATTTACTGTATCCCTTTCCAACTCAATCGCTTCCAAAGATCTACCTCTGGTGCTAAGGGGAGTTGGCTGCTGGCCCAAAGTCTAACAGACTATGCAGAGGCAATGCACAGTTCACGAAGGTCACTTTTATTTTTCATTTTTACTGTCTAAAGAGAGAGTTGGGTGTATCATGCTGGCAGTTTTACAAGAGGCTGGTAAAGGGAGAGGAAGGAGGAAAAAGTAAGACTGTTTTTAATTCATCAAACTGTGGCTGATTTAGGAATAATAAACACAAGTCTGTTTCCTTGATTATTTTATAAATAGCAAATATTTGGGTAAGGAATTTGATAAGTGCGCAGACTATAGGAATTGTTTACCAAAATGATGCGTCAGAAAAGAAAACAAACAATCCCCAAAAAACCCTGGAGTATGTCTGTGAGATTCTTCAGTCTGGTTCCCAAGGCCCTTAGTCATCATTCCCCTCATCTTTTGAACTTGATCAAAGCAACACGGGGGCCTCTGAGGGGAAAGATTGGTTCCATTATGCACAAGGCAGTAAGGTAGTGCCCTTCCCAGCAGTTAATAGGCAGGAATGTTGTAAAATTCCGTGTGGTTTTCAAATACCAAGGCGGAAGTTTTCTGGTTTATAATCTTCCTAGTCATCTTGACCGGCCTCGTGGCTTTCTCAGGCATTGCTGACTGTTTCCATGCTAAACCAAGCTAACTAGCCCGGAGATCTGCTGCCCGAGGCAGGCCGGACCACTGCCTGAGGCTTAATGAGAGTGGCCCTCGGTACCCCCAACCCCACACGTCTCCTCCAGACCCTGGCCGAAGTTCTGGGATTTCCACAGTGCCAAGTTACTGTAAGAGCCTCCGGACTGAGGCCACTGACCCAAACATACGGCGGATTGCATTTAAATGAGCAACACAGGCCCTGAGGAGAATAGGAGGGAAAATATAAACTGTGGTCACTGCATTCTTCTGATCTTTAAAAATTAAAATGGAAATATTTTATCCATTTGAATTTCTGGGAACTTTAGAATGGGAAAGTTCTTCTGAAGTTCTTGTAAGTGGGATATCCATTTTTTAATAGAATACCAACAGAAGAATAAGGAAGCGATGTTTCATTTGTTGGTTTATTCAACAAATATTTGTTGGGCATCTGTTATGGCTAAGGCTGTGACAGGTTCTGAGGAGAGAGTATGGCACAGGGAGCTAAAGAACATAGGAAATACCTGCCATGAGAATCATGTTTCTCTGAAAGCGAGGAACCACCTTACCGTGGAAAAAGGGAAATGCAAGTACATCATCTGCCTCCCAAGCAGCACTACGAGTAGCCCATTCCTTGTGATTAGTTTGTTAGCCTAGAACCTCAGCAAGAGGTCATCAAAGCCCACCCCAACCTTGCTCTGTCCAGTGGTTCCAGAGCCTGTGAGTCCCCAGAGACCAGCTCAGCACTGCTTGTTTCCAAGCCTGAATTAGAGGTGAAAGTGTAGTCTCTCTGCATCTATAAAGCACAATGTGCTTTGTGAGGGAAGAATGACTCCAGCCATGCGGCAGGGAAACCATAGCCCTTCAGGACAGGATGAGACTGTTTTGGTATGGTCAGCTCTCTTGGAATGCCTCCTTAATAAAGCTTGTGACGTTGGTCCCCAATCCTAAATCAAGAAAATACCTGCTTTTAACCACATTTGTCTCAGGGTCTTTGAGTTTCTTGATACAACCTTAATCCAAATCACAGGTTGTTCTGACAGATTCAAGAACTCGGAACAGCTTAAATGTGGCCCGGGAAGGCAAAAGACTGGCAGTTTTATAACCAGTCAAGGAGAAGTAGGGAGTCTCTGGCAGCCCAGAAGGGGACAGGCACCATGCTGATGACAGATGTTATACAAATAGAAAGGAAGAGGCTCTCAGCCAACATTCTTATCTTCACAATAAAGTCTTTTAACATGATAGGTATATGTTACACATAAACTTCATTCATTTTCTCAAGAAAATAGATTGGATTTATAAAACACCTTTCCTGGTTACTCATTTTGAGTAGCTAAAAGAAAACACACGACTGCATCTAAGACTAGTTCTCTTGGAGACCCTCTCTGTGGAAGTCTGACATCATGCTAACTTTAAGTGGAGGTCAGAACAGCTTTTAAACTTTGTAAAACCATGTTATACTTTTACAATATCTTTCATTTGAACATTTCTTCTCCCAGTACTTTTGCATGGGTGTAGATAATTTATGGCTTATTTTATGGGTAGAGAAACTGAAATGGCTAACCATTAACAGGTTGTGTTTTCTCAAAGTTACTCAGTAGGTAATTAGTAGATTTAAGAAAACAATCCAGGACTGCAAATTCCCAGTTTCTTGATCTTTCCCCTTAGACCTTTATACTTTAGATGATCCTAAATGCAATGCCATAAGAATGTAAGAAACCTGTATTAGGTACCCTAAGGCACTATTACCTTATTCTAAATTATCAGATAATACCTTAATAGGGCATTTAATGGTGAGCTTGATAGTTACTTTGTATGAATTTCTTTCCAATTTAATACTCCTCATAGATTGAGGCAAGAGGGAGCCCTGGGCCCTTGGCTTTAGAGGACTTCCCATATCACAAGCACACACACTTACTAATCAACAAATGGATACTCAGTCCTGGCACCACACAGCCCAACATCTGACTGTGTGATTAATACTCTTCAGGCCCCAGGGAAACACTGTGGCACTTCTTTTGCCCGATGTCGTCAGGACAAAAGGACTGTGACCAAATGTGCCATGAAGACTTGCAGGCTGTGCCACTGCTGACAGCTGAGATGGGCGATGCTTTGGGATATGGGGAGTATTCGGTCGCAGGGGCACTTTGGTAAAGTAAAAGACAAATTGATTAACTTGTCAAGTCCTTTCAAATCACAGAACCGAGTATCACTTCCCAGTAGCGCTGAGCTGCAATTTTGTGGCTCCTCTTCAACTTCGAATTGGTGGTTCCAGAAATATTTAAGAGTTAGTGTGGTATTTACCTTAGTTTCACATGGCGGCTGAGGAACAGTTTACAATATTAAGCACTTCGTATTCCTTAATTTGTACATATGTATGGTTAAATGTGCCATTAGGGAACCATGGTATTAATTCTTTACCTGAACATAAATATTAAAGCATATATTGTACAGACCTCAATTCATAAAGTGGGAATGACAAATACTATATGTGGATCTGTTCAGAGGTATTACCTTACTGTGGGGTCTTGGACAGGTCATAACTTCTCTGGGCTTCTGGTTGCCCATCTGTAAAAGAAAAGCACAGGACTAGATGTTCCCTAATGTGCTTTTAAGCTATAGAAATTATTTTTAATTATTCTACTTATTTATAAATAAGCATATGCTTTTTATAAGGCTTATATAAATTTATGTAAAACCTACCATAAATCTTATATAAAACCTAATATAAATCCCATAAACCTAGTATGAAAATATAAACTCTTCTTTTACCTCATGTTGCCTATCCAGCCTCATTTATTCATTCATCAGACATTTATGAGGTACCAACTATATGTCAGACATGGTGCTGTATTTGGGTAAGAACACAACAGTGAGTAAGTTACAGTTTATGTGTTCAAGCATGTCACAGACCAGAGGATGCATAATTAGATGACTGTCTTAGTTCATTTAGATTGCTATAACAAAGTGTCTTAGGTCAGATAATTCATAAACAACAGAAATTTATCTCCACAGTTCTGGAGGCTGGGAAGTCCAAAATCAAGTCGCCACCAGATTCAGTGTCTGATGAGGGCTAGCTCTCCAACTCACAGATGGCCGAAGGGGTGAACAAGCCCTCTTGGGCCTCTTTTATAAAGACACTAATCCCATTAATGAGGTTGGAGGCTTCATGACCTAATCACCTCTCAAAGGCCTTACCTCTTAATATCATCAGTTTGGAGGTAAGATTTCAACATGGGAACTTTGCAGAGGACAAACACACTCCAAACATTGCAGTTACTATGCTGCAATATTCAAGTGCAGTGAGAGCAAAGCCTGCAGGACTAGGGGGCCCACAAGGGGCTGGGCAGCTTACCTACCCTGATGGACAGTGTGCCAGGGAAGGATGTTTGGAGAAGGCAGTGTAGGAGTTGAATTTTAATGGATAATCAATAGTTAGCCCAGCCAAGAGAAAGGGGAAAACCTCTCAGGTAGAGAGGGCAACAGAAACAAAGGCACAGAGGTGACAGAGATCATTTAGCATAAGGAATGCAAGCCTATTAGCATAGGATGCCCACAGAAGCATGGGACTGAACCTGGAGCAACAGGCAGAGGTGACACTGAGAGAGTCTTAGTTGGACTTCATTCTGTAAGGTGAGAAGAAACTCCAAAAGGTTATAAACAGGGGAATGACATAATAGGTATGGGCAATATATGGATCACAATTTGACAATGGTCCAAAAAGATAAATTAATGGAAGCCAATGAGAGGAACAATTTAGTAGGGTACAGACATCATCCAGGTGAGAAATCCTGGAGGCCTAGGGTGGGTCAGTGACAGCACAAATGGAGAAGGGGGCAGGACTGGAGACGCATTTTGAAGAGTGACATGGATGCATTTGGATGACAACCAAATTCAGTGTCCATTTCTACATTGGGTCATCTGATTTTCCCCATGTGAACACCAAAAAGAAAACTTTACCTGCTCTGTGTTCACAGATTTATGTCTTTAACATGATACTTATTTTATACATTTGTACAAATACAAACTATTATTTTATTATGATGTGAAGGTTGAAAGAAGAACATGGATACCCTGCATTCCAGGAGGATCTTCACTGATCCTCATCAACTTTGGAAGCTGTTAACAAATTATGTCCAGTCCTCACTTTGTCATTCCTCATTCATACTAATAGTGCTTTTGTGCAGGGGACATTTGCACCATTCAACAGGACTCATTCCATCCACCACACAGGTTTTCAGTTTTCAACAGAGAGAGCCCGTTCACAGCCAAGAATAGCAACAAGTCACTTCAATTTAGGCATCTGCAACTCTGTGTGTAAATAAGTCAGCAGCAGAAAACTGGGTTTTCTTATGAAATGCAGATGCCTTTAAAATTCAAGGGGCAAGTTCTTGACACAGCAAATGGGGTGACATTGCCCCAAATTATCTGGAAAGAACTGACAGCTGTTGGCAAAGGTTGGTCAGCCTGGGAAGGCAAGGGTTCCACCAGGGAACTGGCAAGCTGCCTTCAGGAAGCTCCAGAGGCAAGTCAGGTTGCAGTTCCAGCTAGAGCTCTGCTGTCCAAATGGTATTTAAAGGGATCTGTGATTTACACAGATTTATATAAGATTGAAGGCACTTTATGAAATTTGTTCCTACAATTACATTTCCTAGGAATTACTAGGGATTAGAATGTCACTATTCTCAGACACTCTGCCACATAGTTTTCTGTAAACAGTTTATACAGAAATAAAGGAGAGGGAATGATCAGTTGCCAATTTGTGTGAGCCATTCTGTACAGAGGCTTGCTATGGCCAATTCCTTGTGATTTATGTGCCAACTGCCTGTAGCCAGCTGGACAACAGTCATCCTGACTCTTTAGTGCTTTCAGAACATTTTAAAAGTAAGCCCTAATAAAAGGCTTCCTTTCTATTATCCCTGTCCTTTGGGATAAGAAAAATTCCCCACAGAAATTGTACACATTTTGCAAAAACCATAAATCCTGAGGGTGACATTTTAATGTCCCAAAGGCAATGCATGATAAATGTCTCTAATAATTTAGAGCCTTTCTGGGATCGGTTGACCTTTGAAGTCTCTCCAATAGACAGGTTTTCTCTCTTACTCAAGGCTACCATATATTGATTTTAATTTCTATTAACTCCAAAATTATGATCAAAAGTCTTCTGAAATGTTATTTGGGTTTTTTAATGCCCTGAAATGATGCACAAATTCAGTGACATGAATCACTTTCTTTTTCCAGCACTAGAGAATTAAATACCAACTATCACATTAGAAACTGTTTGGTGAGGAAGAGTATTATAGAATGGATGTCTTAAATAAATTGTAATTTGATACATTAGAACTCAAATACACACATTATTTAATATTGTTACTGATCTAGTTCAGCCTACACAAGCATGCATGCACACAACTAGTTTTGTAATTCACTAAAAGAATCCACTAAGAATTTAAGATTCTTTATTAATAATCTTATTAATTACTAAGAATACTTGTTCTGCTATCAAAGTTGAATTTTCTGATCCAAAGAAGATTAGATGTATTTTACTGATTGCAGGTCGAGGGAGAATTTCAGCAGCACCAAGGGCTGCTGACCTCTTTGGCCTCCTTATTCCCTCCCCAGCCAGGTACATGCACTCCCCTATAGACTTTGGGGCACCAAATTGTTACCATGCTCAGGAATGGGACTCACCATAGCGTGACACCTCTAAGTGGAAGTTCACATGGAGATTCTGACATCGAATCCATCCAAGAAAGTTTTTCCTGTATCCGTCGAGCCTCCGAGGTCTGGGGATAACTATTCTGCCGGAAGTTTTCTGACTGGAGCAGAAGACCCTCAAGACTTCCATATGGAGTGTTTGCAACATGTCAGGCAAAATGCACACAGCGATGAGCAAGACAGACATGAGCTCCGCCCTCCTGGAAGGGACTGTCTTACCTTCAAGTTAAATGCCCTTTGGCCTTAATTGAAAGAACATTTTAATACCAAATTTCAAAAACTGAGCTGCAGAACTATATAGTGCAATTCCATGTATGTAAAAAAAACATACACAGAAGTAAACAAGTACATATGCATACCCTTGTGTATGTTTTTGCAGGATTCCAAAGACCACAGTGGTACTGTGGGGTGGAGGACAGAAGGAAAGCACTTTTATTTTTAATAAACAGTTCTCTGTATTCTTTGCTTTTATTCTGTGTAAACTTATATATTTTTTTAAAGTCTAGTTTAAAAAACAAACCATGATATCTTTATAAACAAACATGGAAAGGTAGTGGAGTAGACTAAAATAGCAATTAATTAGTATATCAAGGAGATTCTATTCTCGTAAAAAATAGCTAGCTAACTAGCTAGATAGGGCGAGCATCTGTTGGGGGGAAAATTGAGGAGATAAAGCAAATTCCTAATGAAAGTTATTCCTAGGGGGTGTGATGAAAGGGATACCCTCTTGTTTTCTGTTACACATTTCTGTAACATTTGACTATTTTTTCAATGACTATGAATTGATATCAGAAAAAAACAGATTTTTAAAAGTAAAAAATATTATGATATGTGTTATGCCAAACAAGCTCAGCTAATTTGTCTTCCTTTAGGTGATAAAAATATCTTATGAAACATTAAAGGGAAAAATATATATATGTACATATGTATTTGTTGGTAAAAGGTTGCAAGCATAAACATGGACCCAGTCCTAGTTTTTCCAAATCCTCATAATTCTCTTATGCCCTTTAAAGCTCTAAACGAGAAGGATTTCACATAATTCTTCAGGGTCAGTTTGGAGCCGGTCCCTCTGTGAGGTGTTCACAAGGGAAGGGCCTGGGTGAGGTGTGGCCCAGCAGTGGGCATGTGGACCCCAGAGAAGGGATCACTCGACCTTCCTCTGTGCCACCTTTCCAGTGACAACTCTAGGAAAGGATATTTATTTAGGTGGAGGAAAGAAGGTCCCTTTCTGTTTTTAACTTTTCAGCTTGACCTTGCACCCCAAAACCGTTGCTATCTTTTGAACCTCATCGACATGTAGCAAGCAGATTCAGTTTTCATTTTACTCTCGGAGCACTCATTTGAAGGTTTTCATTTTGAATTGGCCCGAATCTGGGTCTCAGACCCACACACAGCAGCAAGCTCTTGCATGATGGAGTTCGCCTTGGCAGGCTTGTCTGTACTTTCACTTCCCACCCAGATTCCTGAGCACAGACCAATGGGAGAGTGCGTCAGCTTTGCCAAGGCAGACCGATGAAACAATCCTGAAATCCCCTTGGTGACACAGCATACGTGAAAGACTGTTTGTACCATATCGCATTGCTAAATTTAGAGATAGTCTGAGAAGAGGCAAAGAGAATGCAAGGACTAATCAATCCAAGAATACAGAAAACTTGCCTAGGCCAGTTAGTCTCCACTTATTTTGTAAAGCAGACAGAGGAGGTGTTCATGTCAAGCTCAGCCAGTTGCAACAAAGTCCTTGTTTCCATAAAGTTACTCTGGAGAAGGAAGTGCCTTCTAGGTGCTAGAAGCTGATGTCTGCCAAAAGCCCACACAAGATGTAAGCAGGGAAGAGTAATTGGTAGCCTGAAAAACAAGCCGGTTATCCAACTCTCAGTTACTGACAATATCATGTGAGTGCTTATGTGAGGGCAAATAATAAGCATGCACAGAAAATCAAGAATCCCTAAAGGGACAAGTATCAATAGCCAAAGTATTGTTTTAATTGTACTAAGGACATCATTTATGTTATTAATGAATATTTAGAGCACAGGCATCAGAGGTACCTTTAAATTCATGTTCAGAAGTTAGTCCCTTAGGATACATTATCTTATAAGTTACTGAAGCTTTAAATGGTTTTGATAGTGAAACCAACTAGAGCAACATTATCCACTTAAGACTCCTTGATATTTTAGAGGGTGTCGTAGATTCTCTCTTTTCCAAGTAAAGATGCAAAAAACTTGTCTGGGCATGTTAACTAGCATTTGCTTTTAGAAGAGTCAATCTTCTCCAGAGTATTTCCAGATATTTTTATTTATAGAATAGTTTTCCCACTCCCTTCTGAACTCTGGGACTCAAGAGCTACAATTTAAGAGGGTGTTCTTAAAGCTTTTCACAGTTTGTCGCCTCACATTGCTTCACCTGATGAGGAGTCGATAGATAACACCTCAAAAACGTGGAAAGAAGCACGGATAAGGATTAGAATACACACGACAAAGGAGAACACAGAATGGGATTCCAAAAAGCTTTGGATGATCTGGAAATCCAAGTTGTCCTGAGAGAAGACTGATGAAAAGAAATGCGTACAAGCATAAGAACACCCACAAAAAGTAGCCCAGTGCTTTGAAAAGGATGTTAGTGACTGGGTCGCTCTTTCCCTTCTACCAGTCAAGGAGGTGCTGTCCCCGGTTGAATGCGTACGTACTGAAACAGAGGATTTCACATTCCAGAACCCATAACTCATCTCTGACTTAATCTCGAGCAAAGCATTGACGTGAATTACACAAACAGGAAAAAAGGTGGAGCCCAAATAGAAGAGAAAGAAATAGTTCTATCAGTACAAAGGAATCATACAAAGAATTGTCACAATCAATTTGATATAATTTTATAGCATGTGTCTATGTATTTAATTTTTATAACCAAAGAGATAGAGCATAGCAATTTTATCAGTAGCCCTAAATTTTTTTGCACAGGATTCTTTAAAAAATCAATCTACCCTAAAGTATGGATTTTCAGAAATATCCTTTTGGCATTTGTCTGATTTGCCTTCTCTACCCCAAAGTCCCTAACAATCAAAGACTAGGGTTTCATTTGTAGTTCTGTTGCTTTAGACACATATTTAAAATTAGAAGCAACCACTGAAAGAAATGAATTTGCCAATTTTTTAAAAATGCCATAATTCAAACTATGAGATGAGTCAAAGGGAGGCATTGCCCAGAAAGAACACACACACATATGCAACACACATATACACACACACACACACATACACGCACACAGTGAAAAGAAAACTATATCATTAGGCAAGTTTGTTCACTTTCCAACAACAAATGAGTCATTCATCAGTCTCTACGCCACATGTATTACAGGACTTGAGTGTAAAATAGTGTTTATCTTTCAACAACAACAACGAAAAGCCCCTGAGGTCTCACATTACCTCAGTTTTCCTCTGCGTTTCTAAATGTACTAAGTCAGCTCTCACCCTTCCTAATAGCTGATCTGGGGAACTTGAATAGACAAGAAAAAACAGCCAATTATATTTCTACTTTGCACAAATAACAGCTACAGTTGCTCCCCTAGCCCGAGGCCCTTTCCCCTTTCCCTTTCACTGGGAGCTAGTAAATCAACAAATACATTTTAAGAAAGAATGACTCAAAGCCTCTTAGAGAGCCAGGTGTGGGCCAAGGTACTGCCTAAAACTTTAGAAGAAAGCTTCTAGAAAAACACAGCAAATAATGCCCCAACAGTTGCCTCAGGGAAAGCCCAGCAGCATTATTTTGGGGGTCTCCTGGTTCTGTGTTACTTGGGGAAGGAACTTGGTAAGGTAAACTTTTCCTGTCAGACCTTTAAGCTTTCTGTTCCCATGTGGTCTGTGTGACCTCACAATCTCTGGCTTCTGGCTCAAAAGATCTGAATTTTATGTTATTAAAATACACAAAAGATGAATAAATGAAGAGATATATTAGCTTCATGTTTATTAATATATATAATGCAAAAAATAGAACGTGTCCATACTGGTCAATCATGTGTGGATGTACATTCATATTATCTACTACACCTTTCTATATTTTTTAACTTTTAAAACAAAGACAAATCAATCAAGGGAGCTTCGAATTTCTGTAGGAAAAAAAAATGCTATTTCGCCTCATGGATCCATGAAATAAAAATCATTGTATTGTTTTTCCATAGTAAAAAGTTTGCCACAAGTATTCCATTCCCAGAACCAAGACAGAGGTTATTCATGTGGAGTGACTGCCAAATATTTGCTGTTTGAAATCAGAAAATAACCAAGTCTATTTAAAAGTACCTAAAGAAAAATTGTACAATAGGATTTTAAAAAGCAAATAAAAACTACTAAAATGAAAAAAAAAAGGAAATCTGGATTTTAGTCTAAGTTCTGCTGCCAACTTATTATTTTATCTTAGGCAAATGTCTTCCATGCTTCCTCTGGGTCTCAGTTACCTTATTTTAAAAGTGGAGATGATAATGCCTTTTAACTAGTGCACTCAGTTTTTGTGAGGGAAAAATGGGATATGTAAAACTATCTTCAAAGAACAAAGCACTGTTTGAATGCTAGGTGAATTCATGAAAAAAACACAGCATTTCGGATTTCCTTGTCTCACAAATGCTATCAACAAAAATGTGGGTAAGATTGGAAGTAAGAGTACATTCCCAAGAAGACGTAAAAATGGTCAATAGGTGTTTGCAAAGGTGCTCAACATCACTAATCATCAGAGAAATGCAAATCAAAACTGCAAGGAGCTGTCACCTCATACCTGTTGGGATGGCTACTATGAAAAAGACAAGTGATAACAAGTGCTGGGGAGGATAGGGAGAAAGAAGAATCCTTGTATCCTGTTGGTGGAAATGTAGACTGGTACAGCCATGGTGGAAACCAGTGTGGAGGCTCCTCAAAAAATTAAAAAGGAAACTACCATAAAGCCTGGGCAGAGTGGCTCACACTTTTATTCCCAACACTTTGGGAGGCCAACGTGGCAGGATCACTTGAGGTCAGGAGTGCATGATCAGCCTGTATAACATAGCAAGACACAGTCTCTACAAAAACAAAACAAAACAAAAAAACTAACTGGGTGTGGTGGCATATACCTGTAGTCCCAACTACTTAGGAGGCTGAGGCAGGAGGATTACTTGAGCACAGGAGGCTGCAGTAAGCTGCGGTCATGCCACTGTACTGTAGCCTAGGCAACAAAGCAAAACCCTGTCTCAAAAACAAACAAACAAACAAACGAAACTACAATATGACCCAGGAATCCCTCCTCTGAGTACATTCCCAAAGTAAATGAAACTTGTAGAGATATCTGTACTCCTATGTTCTTTGCAGTGTTATTTACAATAGGCACAATACGGAAACAACCTGAGTGTCCCTTGACAAATGAATGGATAAAGAAAATGTGGCATATAGATAGAGATGGATATAGATATAGATAGATAGATAGATAGATAGATAGATAGATAGATAGATAGATAGATAAACGTAATGGAATATTATTTTTGAAAGGAATTCCTTTAAAAAGGAGATCCTGCCATTTGCAGTATGTGTGAAACTGGAGAACATTATACTAAATGAAAGAAACCAGACGTAGAAAAATATGGCATAATATTTCTTATATGTAGAATCCTAAAAAAGAAAAAAGTCAAATACACAGAAGACAGAATAGAACAGTGATTACTAGAGGTGGCCAGGGGTAGGCGAAAGGGAGTGGAATGGGGAGATGTAGGTCGGGGGGTACAAAGTTGCAGTTACATGAGTAAGTTTGGAGATCAAATGTACAGCATGAGGACTATGGCTAATAATACTGCACTGTATACTGAAAATCTGCTAAAAGAGTAGATTTTAGGTGCTTTTACCACACACACCCACAAAAGTAATATGTGAGGTGATAGACGTGTTAATTGGCTCAACTTGTACTTATCATTCCAGTTGATATGTATATCAAAATATATAGAAAGGTTGTATATCTTAAATATACACGATAAAAAATATTTTTAAAGTGTATTCCTGATCTACGCACTGCCAATTATAGTGCAATGGGCATCTGGGAACTTAACGAGTCTTATATGACACTCATAATCCACTTTCCTACACACAAAAAATTCATTCTCACAAGTCCTTATCCTAGAGGGACTTCCTGTTTCCAGGTTGGAATTTTATTGCACGTACCATCCAGATGGCAAAAGGCAGAATGTCCTGGAAGTGTTTGATAGATTCACTTTAAATGTGATTTAAGTGTGTGGTGTTCAATGTCCCCTACGCACATTCTCTCTAATTCATAGTCTGTTGAATTGGAAGTTGCCCTAACCACATTCCACTGGGTACCCGTCACATACAACAAACTCATACCAAATCCAGCTTGGTTAAACTGTTATTCAACGGGCATTTCAATCACAGACGTAGTAAAGTATCCTAGTTCTCAGCTGAGAACAACAGTCAGTTATAACATCCTGGGAAAATAGTCAATTTCGTCTGTGATTCATGTTGGAATAATGCGATGCTTTCTAGTAAGAGATTCCTTGGAGTTGTGTCTACAGTTTAACAGCAGACAAGTTTTACAAGAACAATTTGCTAAACAAAAAGTCCCCTCATAACTTTTGGAAATTGAGTTTGCACAAGTATTTTTGAATAGCATAGGCATTACTGAAAGGTGGCCAAATGTAATGCAGTCATCCCATATCAATTTCCAGTTCTCGAATAACAATATTCAAAGTTGAGGTTGAGATTCCAATGCTTTCAAACGTGGTTTTTCTGTTCCGAGTTGATCTATCTTCCTCCCTGCAGTTTATCACATTTCGCATCCTGAGAATGGAACCACTGATCTCCTCTGACATTCTTAATGATATTGGTAGTTTTTGAGATGCTTTATGTCTCATGACTAAGCAACAGACGTAAATATACAGACATTGTGGACTAGATTTCCAGGTCTTCTCCTGAGATGCTATGAAAATTCAGGCAAACGATATGCTACACCCATGCATCAATGTTCCCATCTGTGAAACAGAGGAACAATACTCATCTACAACACAGGGCCTTTCTCTATCTTTAGGAAGAAAATGTTTACCAGTAGAAAGTGGTACTATATTATTAAATCAATATTTTTTATTGGGGGTGAAATATTTGTGGAGTCAGTTCTAGCATTTTGGAACTTTCATTTAGGAGAAAAGTCTTTATTTTAATGTAAAAAAATGTATCTTTTAAAAATTCATGGAAAAGAAAAGCAAGCTTTTTGTGGTATTGAAGTAACAACTGTCAGGATTAGGAATCTATCTACAGAAAATGGCTAACTTTGGAGACATTTCCAAGAGTATCTGTACCGCACATCATTAACACTGTCTCATATGACACTAGTAATTCTGGTACCTGCAAAACTAAGTAATAAGGAAGTTTGGGCTTTGCCTTAATAGATGCTACACAGCTTAGGAAATAAAACAAGGAGCAAGTTCTGTTTTCCTGTGTCCCATAATTGTATGCAAATCCCCACACTTGATATTTCATATCAAGTCTCCAAAATACACCTTTTGTGGGCCCTGGAAAGAAAGTCAATCTTTCCTGAGACACACTTAATATTCCCCAGCGGTCACCTTACCACATCACCACCCAAGGTGGTTGAATTTCTGTGGTGTGATATACAACATGGAATCATCGTACACTGTCTTACAGAAAATTTTGGTCTGCAAATATTAATACATTGATAAGTGTGCAATAGGCAGGCAAAGCTATTGTCCAAAAGACACAGATCTAACAGGAGATGTGAGTCATGAATTCCTCCCTGGTTCTTCTCCATCGTAAGACTGGGTTAGGTGCCTTTTTTTCTGTACGCCAGAGCTCCTGCACATTCCTTCATCATTTGCATCTACTGCATTGCTTGGTCATTTTGTGCGTAAGTATCTGTCACCCCTTACTAAACAGAGAGAATGTTCCCACAGAGCTAGCTCACCATGGATATGCAAAAACCATAGTCTCTTTTGGCTGCTCCTGTCATTAATTTATTCATTCTTTTATCCAACAAGTGTTTTTGGTACACTTGACTATGTGCTAGTCACCTAAATATATTATCTCATTTCATCTTTAAAACTCTACCATCATTCTCATTTTAAAGAGAAAGAAATAAGAAGTTAGGTCACTTGCCAAAGTTCAGTGAGCCAAAAATAAAAATAAAAAATAAAGAAGGAAACCAGGACTTAAAAATTTTTAATTAGATCTCTCTACAACAAAATCAATGATTTTTCCCCTCCATTTTGCTATTTCACAGGCTTAAGTTGTTACAGAAAAGGCAATAGAAATGAAAATGAATGTTAAAGGAAGAATATGTGTGGGTTTTTAATCTAGGAGGAGCTGGATGGCAATGTAGATACTGTGGGAGGTCCAGGCACACATGGTGACTGACAGCAGGACCTACTGAATGTATTCTGCAAACCTTAAAAAAAAAAACCGCACGGCAGGTAGTTCTGTTAACTGGAGGTCACTTCAGAGAAATTGGAAACTAAGCAAGTTTCCAAACTAAGAATCCAGTGTAAGGGCCTCAGTGAAAGAACCCCAAAAATCCAGAGCCTAGAGAAAAGGCTTGGATCAGGGCTGGGAACCAGGATGCAGTTTTGGGGAAAAGGTTTAGAAGTAAAGGAAAAAAGCCCTTAAGGCTGATCTCTGCAGCTGGAAAAGGAGAATTCAAGACTTACAGGAACAGGTACCAATTAACATTTGGCAGGAAGGCAAGAAAAGCCTCAGGAAAATGCCAAGGATTTCATCAGGATAAACTTGTATAAGAACGTTAAGTTCAAGAGCACCAGATGGCATTTTCTGAGGTACGTGGTATTATAAACAGAGATTTCTGATACAGGCATTTCCTCAGAGACAGAGGAAAAGTCACCCGCAGATTTTTATTTGAGGGCTGATAAGTGGCACCAAAGAAAGCTACACACGGATGACCATGTCCTTGTAGAGATGTGGTGAAATGAACCAGAAAAAGAAGCCGATTCCCTTCTTCTGCCTAGATTTGTTTTCTTTGGCCTACTTGAGGCTTACCGAGGTAATAGACAAGCTCAAAGAAATAAACTTTTGTTATCTCTTTTAGGAAGCCCATTTTTCATGTCTTTTTCCAGAAATCATCCCTTTATGAGACTGGAGACTCTTTTCTGCTATCTTTTGCCTATCAAAGAAGAGAAGATTAAGATTTTCTCCTGGGTAATGTACAGCATTACAGAAAGTTTCTGAAGCTCTTTGTGTTTTTTGGAAAATAGCATTAGGAGAAGTTTATTTTCATTCATGTTTTCATTCATCTTTTCAAGATGCTAAAAGTAGGGCATTTGTTTCTCTACTTTGTACACAAAGGTCTCCTGTCTTTGTGTCTTTCCTCACTCATTTCCTTTGCTCTGTCTCCCTACCCCTTCCCACCCCCTCAACCGGCCCCAGCCGGCAACATCTTCTTATATCTTCTTTGTTCCCTTCCTAACTTCCACCTCAGTGTATTCTTCCATATGGCTTCATATGCTTCAAATAAAAGCCCATTGTCCATCTGACAAGTCACTTTTCTCCTGTCTTTTATATTCCTCCTCATGAGTCACATCCCTTGGAAGCCCATCTTCCTTTCAGAGTGTCTTTCTTTCTGAGCCACTTCAGATCCTGAAATGATGAAGATAATCACAACAATGCCACATTTTCCTGACTTCTTTGTCACGTAAATGGCCTCAGAAAACTTCCTCTCCAAAATTTTCCATTCTTTTCCTTTTATGATGTCTTTTGAGGGACTGTTGTGATGAACAAAAGCACATTTATTTATAAAATACATGGAAGAGTCAGAAGGAGCCTGTAATATATCAGAACACAGATGCAGTGAGAAAGACCCAGACTAAGCTTGCCCGCTGCCGAGGGGAGAGGGACCCACTGCAGATTTCCACCTAACTGAAGAGAGAGTAGACAGCAAAGCCACCAAGAGCACCATCTCTGGAACACACAGATCTGGGTTTGAGTCCCAGTTTCAACATTTTCTAGCATGTTAATCCTGCAAAGCTTCAGATTCCACTTCTATAAAACAGGAATCATAATATGACTCATGGCCTTGTTGGGAGGGTTAGTTCAGACAATATATGTGAAGTGCTCAGCAAGGTGCCTGCTATACACACTGAATGTTCAATAAATGGGAATGATGATTATTAGATGCAGAAAGGGCACCCAGAGGATAGGCAGAGGTTTAGGGAGGCAGACAGTGGCACACAACCCAACACAAAGTACCAGGCATGAGAAACAGATGGGGGTGATCCTCTACTCACTGGGAGGACAACCAAGTGGCCAGGAGGAATCCTGGGAACAGGCAGGTTACTGGGAGTGACTCAGGCATCCCTAGGTAGGGGCCAGGTCTTACAAGGCAGAAACCCATAAATCAAGAAGTTGAGATCTTGGCCGGATGAGTTTTAGGGATACCTTAATACTGAGTTCCCCTCAGTCGCCTTGGGTCCTCTCTGCCTCAGGCCAGATTTGGTTTCAAGACTAGGAAGGGCTGGTAGGTCTCAGTAGTCAGCTGAGTAGCCCCTTTTCTTAGAAGTCTGACAGAACTATTTCTTTATTGCACATGGTAAACATGCAAACAGGAAATTATCCTAAAAGGAATCACTGAGAGACGGCAGTTCAAATTTTCTCCAAGGTAGTTGTGTTTGAAAAAGACTCTTTCCTCAGACCTAATGTTCTTAGGTATCAATGTCCTGTTCTACCTAACAACATCCAGGACTTTCTTTCCTTTATATCTTGTTTGCCTGAGCAACACTCTGCAAACCTTCCTTCTGGATCCGCCTGCTGGTTTTACCCCCAGTCCAAGAGTTTAAGGCTGTTCCCTTACATTAGATTTAATTCATTTACTGTTTCTTTTTTAATTCAGAAACATCAATATAAAAAACTGATATAATGTGTGTCTCTTCAAGTGTAACTATTTCTATTAATGTGAGGGAGAAGCAACATCTTTTTAAAATACACATATTTAGTATACCGAGTTTTCAAGAGCTTAGTTTTGGTGACAAATAAATGAATACCAACTCTTAATGTATATTTTTTAACATTGAAATGTGTGTAGCTACATCAAAACAATATTTGATTAAACTATACTCTGGAATATAAACTGATTTGTGGTGAGTTAATATATTAATGAAGTATTTGAAAGACTTCTTATGCCATATAGATGTTGTATTAGTTGATTCCTAAGTGTCTTGAATTTTGCAACCGGCATCTAATCTGTTGGTGGTGGTTGTTGTTTACAGCCTCCATAAAAACTTCTTCTACCAGGCTGTTCCTGGACGCATTGGTCACTCCATAAATACTGTGGATAGATTAGCAAAACTTGAACTGTATATCCACAATGATTCACTTTTTTATTTTGCATGAATTTACTGGCAAAATTTGAGGGATTATCAACTTGGCTTTTACAAATAACAGGGAAAAGCCAAGTTGATAGGGGAAGTGCTGAAACATCCATGAAACAGACTGGGGCTAGGTAAGGGCGGAGAAGGAATGAGGGATTTTGCTGGCCCAAAAGGCTCAGGTGTTTCTCTACAACTGCATGTGGGGCAGACAAGTTGTCCAGGCACTCAATAGCTGTCATCTACAGACTTAGAGTAGAAAGTTTGTTCTCAGGAAGTGGCTAGTGGAATTTCCCAACTGCACAAAGATAATCTAGAAGGTGGGGCAACTGAAGAGTTGCTAATAGCCTCTGACTACCACAGGGAGTGTCTATAAATCAGGCCATTCTTCAGAAGGGGGTATCAGGGGCAGGTCCTAAGTAGCATCTCAGGATTGCTGAGAGATTCACAAGGCTGGAGGGAGACTAGAGATACCTACAAAAGAAACTTTAATTCTTACAACCCACCACCCTTTCTCCCTTTCGTGCTGGAATAAAGGGAGAAAGAAAGGATCCAAAGACAAAAAGAATGCAATTTAAGAACAGGTTGATGGCATCTGCAAAATGGAAAGAAGAACAGGTTGATGGTACCTGCAAAATGGAAAGAAGAGATACCTTCTTCTAGCAGCTCTTTACTGTCATCTTTTTTTATGCCTCCACTTTTTATTTTTATTTATTTATTTTACTTATTTATTTATTTTGAGATGGAGTCTCACTCTGTTGTCCAGGCTGGAGTGCAGTGGCATGATCTCAGCTCACTGAAACCTCTGCCTTCTGGGTTCAAGCGATTCTCCTGCCTCAGCCTCCCAAGTAGCTGGGATTACAGGTGCGTGCCACCATGCCTGGCTAATTTTTGTGTTTTTAGTAGAGATGAGGTTTCACCATGTTGGCCAGGCTGGCCTTGAACTCCCGACCTCGGGTGATCTGCCTGCTTCAGCCTCTCAAAGTGCCGGGGTTACAGGCATGAGCTACCATGCCTGGCCCATGCCTCTTCTTCTTATGCTTGGAAGTGAAGGTGAGCACATTTTAAACCCTTGGTGCACATTTGTGGAACTTACTGCTGATGTTCCAGGGTTCCTGACATCCCCAACTTTCCCAGCACCAGCTGCTGAACTCTCCAGGGCTTCTGTGCACAAAGGCTGTTCCCAGGAAGTGGGAGAGCCCTTTCCTTGGAAGAAAAGCCTCCCAGTACTGGCCAGAGGAGAACTTCGAATACTGAAGTAGACAAAACCAAATGAATGCTATGCTTTCTCAAAGAATGAAGAAAAAGTATCTTTTCCTTTTCTGCTTTAATTGAAACTGTAATTAAACTACTTCTGGGACATTGAGGTTTTATTCCACTGCTCTTTCCCCCATTCAGTACTCGTGGAAGTCAAGGCAGTATGAAATTTACCCATAGAACAAGCTTCACAAAGTGAAAAGATGTGTCAGGATTCCACTACCTGATAAGTTCCCCCTACAGGCTCTGAAATCTGCATACTTGCAACCTAAATGACATCGGAATGGGAGATCTTTGAATATTGACTTCTAGCTCCTAAGGGTATCAGACCTTCCAAAAAATATCTCCCAGGTGAATAATCTTAGTTTACTTTTGCCCTTGACACTGAATTTTCTCCTGCTCCTTTCCCTCCCATGGATATAACCCCATCAAAGAGGGAATTGTTTTATTCCAGAGAAGGGACCTGAAATAAATGAGACTTTCTTGGGAAACTCATTTGTGTGGATAGGAGGCCTCCTAGGAGGCTGACCCTTGCTTTCTTTGGCTCTCTGCCTCCTCTTGGCATTTTCAGGGCAGGTTCCTTGACTGTCCCTTTGACCCCAGTAAGATCAGGCCAGCATATGTTTAAGAGACACTTGTCACTTCTCCTACTGAGTAGCCCAACATAATTCCTATTTCATGCTTTTCTCTGAGTTTACCTGATCTCATCTTTCCTACTTCTGGTTTTTCTAATCCTATAACCTTTATTCTTGATATCCCAGCTTTTCCATCTCTCTCTTCTAATCACCCCAATCCATATTTCATACATCAGTAAATCCCTCCATATATTGGATTGGTGCAAAAGTAATTGCTGGTTTTGTCATTAAAACTAATGGTGTATGTAATCCCAACTTCTCCGGAGGTTGAGGCAGGAGAATCGCTTGAACCCGGGAGGCGGAGGTTGCGGTGAGCCGAGATCGTGCCAATGCACTCCACCTTGGGCAACAAGAGCAAAACTCCATCACAAAAAATAAAAAATAAAAATAAAAAAGTAATGGCGTAAAAGGTGTAATTCAGTAGCCAGTGATAACAAACCACTTAAACCTTCTTCCCTCATTTTCCCCAGGAGACCACTGAATCAAAGAACCATCATGGGCTTTGCTTTACAGGAACCAGAAATCCCAAACCTACCTACTTCAAACATGTTAAAACAAGATGGAACCATAAAATGGTTCAAAAGGATCACTCTCTCTAGCTGAGACAATGATTTATTTTTTCCTCACTAATGAGATTATGTCTACTTTAAAAAAAACTTCCAGCCATCTCACCAGATGACTCACTAGTATATTACAAGATATATGAGAACCCCTATATCCTCAACATTCATCAAGGTTTGTACCATTTAGAAAATCCTCAGTCTCTCAAGTTAAACCAAAGACAGCGAAGTTTATTTTATCTGCATCTGTTCCTCTAATCTGTTCAACCAAGTTCATCCGTGAGCTATCATGTATACTGAGGACCTTTATTGTGACTTCCATCTGTTTAGCAATGCATTCTACCTCCCATGAACAACACATTTTTGCTTCCATTGTAACCCTTGATTTGAAACTTTCTATCCCCTGGATAGAATGGAAAAATAATTGAGCAAATCTTGGCCAGTCTTATAAAAATTCACAGATGCTGCTTTGAATAAAATTGTTCATAATGGTTCAAAAGAGGCTTTCTGCTCTAACTTTCATCTCAACATATGAGGTGGGTGGTGGGGAGAGAGGAAATGGATCAGTGGCCAAAATCAAGGTTTGATCCTGGCTCTAACACAAGCCCCACCCACAAACACCTTCTAAAGCAAGACCATTTGTCAGCACTTCATTCACAAGCATCATTATCAAAGGTTTGAATTCCACAATTCGCTGGTGGTATCAAAGGTTTGTTTTAATGGAAATGATTTATATAGCATCTTCTCTGTGAAGAGTCAGCAAGGTTCATTTGGAATCTCGACTTTGAACACGGTGGTCTGAGCGCAGTTACATGCTGCGGAGTCAAAAGCCTGCTGCAGCCTGCGCTGAAATGGATGCTGCAGATGTCACCCAGAACCCAGTGAAATGAAGAACTTCAACGAGCTAGGAAAGAAAGTGAAGAGGAATGTTTTCCTTCTGACATTTCTCTAACAACTGTGTCTAACCTGAAAATGTGGCTCCAATCCTTTTCAGAACTATTATTTTCTTTACAGCAAAGTTCTAAAAACTTGGTTTCTTTTGATTTCTCTCCCTGGCAGGAAAATGACACATTTGGGGCCAAGGCATGAAAGCGTGGCCTCTTGGGAGAAGGGGGAGGGCTATTGCTTTCGAGCCCACAAACAGTTGCAGGTGCAAAAAATGTGCACACAAAAGGGGAGGTCTGGTAGGGGCCCCTTTTCAAATGTAGCCTTTTAAGTTCAATACATCTCTTTGCTCTTCCTTTTGTGAGCCGCGTGCTTCCCTCCCACGCTCTAATGCACATCCCGGTCTTCAATGTGGCCTCCAGAAGGAATCTTCATGTTTGTTGTGAAGTTTTCCGTAATTACATAATCGTTGAAATCTGTGAGTTCGTGTTGAGGTGGCTGAAAAATGCGAGCTGGAGGATTACAGGAACATAATTAGATCGCTTCCTGTAAGAACCCAGCGCCTTTTCCCTGGGTCAGACTTCGATCGGCTGCCCTCCGAGGCCTTCCTCCTCCCGAGTGACTCACAGCCCGCTCGGTGGGCATTTCTGCCGGCCAACCGTTGCAAGGTGTTTCGAGGCATCCGTTTGTGTTGTGGGTGAATTCTACAAACACGCTCTGCGTTGATTTGATTATGAAGGAAGGGGCGACGAAGCCAGAGGGCTGTGGTTTCTTGAATGCCTTTGTGTCTATGTGGTGACAGAGCCAGTGCTTAGCTTGTCTGGGCCGCGGTACCTTGACTCATCCGGTGGTGTCTAGAAGCCTTGATTCCTTGCCTTGGGGTATAAGGGGAAAGAAGGAAAGAACACAGCTGAGTTTTCGGTTTATAATAGAATTTGATATCGGACATGCATCACTTATGAATTTTTTCTAAGTCGGCTGGATATTGAAGATTATGTATTAAAAACAAACAAAACCAAAAATAGCTTTTTATGACCCACAGTATCATCCCCTTAGAATACACTTTCCCAGCACCTAGCAATCCTTAGAAATAATTATCCATGTGATCTCTAAACCCTTTCTCGCTCTCCTTTGTTCAGTTCTCTGGGTGTGTTTGCTGCTTTAGTTTAATCCTGGTTCACGCACGGAGCCTAAGTTTTTTTTTTTTTTTTTTTAAAGCACAGGTGAAGATGTGACAACGGCTGATTATCTTCTAAATAAAAATGACTTCGTCACATAGGAAAGCTTTGCACAGCTATCTTGTTATTTAGCTGGTTTCCATGAAACTGCTGTGGTCCATCGATAGTCCAGGCCAAGGGAGTAGCTGTGAAATAAGAATATCTTCAGGGTCATAGGAGGGAAATCTCCCCACTTTATTTGGCTTTGTAATAAAGAGCAGGAATCTGAGATTCTATCATTGATGACAGAATATAACATTTGATTTTTTTTTAAGTGAAGAGACAGGTGGGTCTCAAGTGAAAAGAGTATACATCTAGGCTGGACACAGTGGCTCACGCCTGTAATCTCAGCACTTTGGGAAGCTGAGGCGGGCAGATAGCTTGATCCCAGGAGTTGGAGACCAGCCTGGGCAACATAGCAAAACCCAGTCTACAAAAAATACAAAAATTAGCCAGACTTGGTGGCACACTTCTGTAGTCCCAGCTACTTGGGAGGCTGAGGTAGGACAATCACTTGAACCTGGAAAGTCAAGGTTGCAGTGAGCTGAGATCGTGCCACTGTATTCCAGCCTGGATGACAGAGCGAGCAGAGCAAGGCCCTGCCTCTCTCTCTGTCTCTCTCTCTCACAGACACACACACACACACACACACACACACACACATACAATACATCTAATTTGGGAGAGTGTCAGGACTGGTTCAACTACCAGTTAGTACATTTAGCAAGCACACAATCCTTCTTTGGAGCAGAGAGTTGATCAGAGTTTGTGGATCCTCAAGTCAAAATGTCCTGGAAGTCCCTCTTCATTCTCCTGCTCTGAGAGACTCCTTTGCCCTGCTCTCTGGAATCCTTCATTGCTGGACATCAAACTGCCCATTTATTCTGTTGGGTTTGCTCCCACAGTTATTCTAGCTTCATAAATACTATGTACATCAGGAAGTGATTTCTCTTTTTCCCTGCTTCCAGAGAGTTTAAACAACCTAACTCTACTTTTTTTTTTTTTTTGAGACAGAGTCTTGCTCTGTCGCCCAGGCTGGAATGCAGTGGCGTGATCTCGGCTCACTGCAACCTCTGCCTCCCGGATTAAAGCGATTCTCCTGCCTCAGCCTCCCAAGTAGCTGGGATTACAGGTGCGTGCCACTATGCCCGGCTAATTTTTTGTATTTTTAGTAGAGATGGAGTTTCATCATGTTAGCCAGGATGGTCTCCATCTCCTGACCTCGTGATCCGCCTGCCTTGGCCTCCCAAAGTGCTGGGATTACAGGTGAGAGCCACTGCCTGTGGGTTTTCTAAATGGCCATAAGGTAATATAAAGATTTGCTTCCTTGCTTTATAAATTGAAAGCTAATATCAAAAATTAGATTTGTTTGGCATTCTCAAATTTTAATGATCTCAAAATGATTTCAGTAGTTCTCCAATTAAATGTATGATAAAAGAAACAAAATCTTGACAAATTGAAGAGGTTCAGTTTTTTTAAGTAAAATGTATAACTATAAATATGCTTCAGATTAAAAGGAGACATACTCATGCTAATGCATAACGACTGGTGTGATAATTGTCAATATAATAACAAGGGGTAAAAAAAGATAGATTTAAATGTCATTGTCAACTGGTGGCATTTATAATATACTTTATGGATTAAATTAATGATTTGTCAATGTTCTCAATGTCCACAATATATCCTTACTCCCAGAATAATCAGTGACTAAGTCTCTATCAAATTGAATGTGTATGAAACCTCCATAGTACAGTAACCTATTTTCTAATATTATTCTTTATATTGTCTATTATAATACAACAAAAATTGTTATAAAAATTAATCAAAACAATGTAATATTTTACCTACTCTATAGTTATCTATGGCTGTGTAACAAATTACCCTAAAATGTACTAAAACAGCGAACATTTATTATCTCGTAGTTTCTGCTGTTTAGGAATTTGGGCATGACTTAGCTGGGCGCCTCTGGCTCAGGGTCTCTCACAAGGCTGCAATAGAGGTGTGGATCGCCTTCTGGGCTTAGCAGGAGTCAGCTCCTTGTGGGCTGTTGGATTGAAGGTCATAGGTAATTGCTAGCTGTTGGCTAGAGATACCATTTCCTTGCCGAGTGGACTTCTCTATCAAGCAACTTAAAACATGGCAAGTGACTTCCATCAGAGCAGTCCAGCAAGAGACAGAGAGAGGCCAAGCAAAAGGAAAGCCATGGGCTTCTTGTTTCCTAATCTTGGAAGTGAAATCCATCTCTTTCTTATATTTAACTAGTTAGAAGCAAGTCAGCAGATATACTCACATTCAAAGGGAGAGAACTGCACAAAGACATGAACACTGAGAAGTGGCTAATCATAGGAGCCGTCTTAGATGCCAACTACCCACTCAATGTCCACAGGCATTCCTGCTTCTTCCTATAATTACCCTGGCTCCAGCTATCATCAGAAATGGACTCTTCTAAAAGAAGAAGTACAAGGCCTCAGCTTTCTGCTGGTTCCAGATTCTAGGTGATTAGCAGACACTCCTGACCAATGGTTGTGGTGCTTCCCAAACCATTACCTTAATAATAAGCGGATATGGGACCAATTCTATAGACTCTGGCAACGATACGCCATTCATGTCCACATTAAATGAAAAGGCTACTTGACACTAGCTATCGAATGCATTACGGATCTGTCCTAGTATTAGCTACCTGCTATATTAGTTATGTATTGCTGTATAACAAGTTACACAAACTTGGCGGCTTAAAGAAAACGAACATTCATTTTCTTAGATGGAGTACTGTAGGTTAGAAATTTGGGAGTGGCTTAGCTAGACTGTTCTGGTTGGTATCTCTCAGGAGGTTGCAGTCAAGATGTTGTCTCTCAGATGATGCTGCAGCTGAAGCTGCCATCATCTAAAGGCTAGACTGAGGCCTCAGGATCTGCTTTCGCAGTGGCCACTTGCAGGACGGGCAAGTTAATGCTGGTTGTTGGCAGGAGGCTCCTCGCCACATGAGCCTCTTCACGGGGCCATTTGAGTGTCCTCATCACATCACATGGTAGCTGGCTTTCTCCAGTGAAGAGAAAGAAATTTCAGTTGATTATGGGGCCCATGGAAAATGTTTCAAACTTCCATAATGATCCTGGTCTTACTCTTTTGGCCGTGTTGCCAAAAATGTATGACTTCCAGAGTATGACATTCTGCTACTAGGTTCTATCATGCCAAATGATTCAACAAATGTTCATCCCCAACAAAAGGACAAGAACTCCTGTGCTTGTGGAGGTCCACACACAGAGAGTAAATAGATGGACTAGTGGCTAAGAGAACAAGTACGAATATGAGTAAGTAACCAAAAAGTCCTGGGAGATTTCATCCATGAGACAAACACAATAAAATTAGTGCTGAAGGGCTCGACAAAATATTTGGAGCTCATATTGGTATGAGACTTGGCTTCTAAGTGGCCTCAAGGAAGTGGAGACTCAAAGGCTCTCAGCTGTGGGTATCAGCAAAAGTCCTGGTCCACAGCAGCAAGGGTTTCAGATGAACCTTGATGAGACCTCATTTATTAAAACCCTCTGTCCAGAAACCATCAGGAACACACCTGTAGTGTGGAGGGGAAAAAAGTGAGACTGATTTAACCTGCTGCCGCAAGGGAAAATACAAAACAAAAGAACCAGGGAATTTGTTGGGGGGGAAAAAAAAAAGTGGGAGGGGAGCTTAGAGTAGGGTACTTGTAGGGCCCGGGGGCTAGAATTAGTCAATAAGATGATCTTAGCATGGATTGTTCAGAACTTGCTGGAATAGTCAGTGGTCTCTTCTTTAGCCCTTTAGGGTCTTTGTAGAGTTACTGTTTTGTCAACCTGACCATGATCCTATCTTGAAACACAGGGATTCAAACAAATAGGTATTATACAATTGTGACCTTAAATCATTTGTCTGCTTCAGTCATAATGTAGAGGGTTTTGCAAGCTTTGGTTTCTGTTTCAAGTCTCATCCTCAAGGGATCGCTCTGTATTCCTTCATGTCTTATAAAGAGGTCTCTAACCAAGGCGTAACTGATTAAAACACCCCTTCTCTCCACAAATGCTGTCTGATTTTACTAACAAGACTCAATCTCAAGCTTAATGGGAAAGGAATGACTCAAAACTGGATCACTTCTGTCATTGCCTTTGCACGTGGTGTTTTATCTCATCATAATTCCCCTGCCAAATTCCACTTTCTTTAAAACCCAGCTCAAAACTACAACCTTTAAAATGCATTTTCCAATGTCTTACCCTCTTCTCTTCCACATCATCACCCTCCTCATCATCACCCTTTCTGCCTGTAGGGTAAAACTGTGCTTCCTCTTCATGTTTCTAGACTCTCTAGAGTGCTTGGTATATAGCACATACTTAGTAAATATTTTTGAATTGCAGTGGTAGTATCTAATTCATTTGGCAGTAAGTATTGTTAAAATACTTTAATATTCCTGTGATTTCAGCTCTTTATAATTCTCCTCTCTGAATTTCTGTTGCAAAGTTTGGCATTGTTTTCTGACAGTTTCATAGATGTTCGTTTTTTTTTTTTTTCTTTTATCCCAACTATTACTAGATTGTGAGCTCCTAGAAATAGACACAATTTCTTTTATTTTTTCGCACCCTCTACCCCATTCCCATGGCCCCTCAGATTTAAGACAATTCTCATACTTCCTAAATGTTTGTGAGATTTGATTATCTTCTGACATATTGACTTAATATTGTCTCTGGTATTATCCTCATCCCTCATTTTCTTCATTTCAAGAAGGCAGCTGGCTCCAAACTTGATGGGCTCAGGGAAAGGTTGGGACCCGGTGTAAGGCAGCAGTAGAGCACCAGTCATTGTGGTTTTATTCTCTAAAGGCCTAAACACTTAGGTGAATGGAGTAAGCTTGGTAGGTACATGAATGGGATTCCTAAATATGGACAGAGAAACTGGAGAGGTGGGGAGAGCAAGTGATGGCCAGGCCTCCATTTCACTGCCTCCAGCTAAGAGAGATGGGGTGAGAAATGCAGGGAGAAAGCAAAAAGAGGTCTACAGGTCCAGGAGTAGTGTGGACCCAGGCCCTGCAGGCAAGGCAGCAATTCCGAGGATGTGGCAAACCCTCCAAGAAAAATGGCTACAAGATTCATCTAGCCACACTGGCCAGCAGTGGTCTTACAAAAAGCCCCTGTCCTCATGGCATTGTCTTAGATTTCCAAGCAATGTCCACTGCATTCTTGAGTATTGAGAGGATTGGGGTGAAGATACTAGAAGGATTGAGAATAATAGAGTTTGGAATCTGAAATTAAAATCTTGTAATCCGAGAACCTACGTTCATGCTCATCTGAATATGTGGGGTTTTATTTCTCCCATATTTCTTTAATTGATTAATCTGTCAGTTATGTAAACTTGAAAAAATAATTGCCTAACACATCTCAGAAGGGGGAAAAAAGCTCATGTCTCATTACATTAAAAGGGAATACATTGCATAATACCGGATCCCAGCTCTGTTACTAATCAGTTGTATAACTTTGAGAATATTATTTCACTGTTTTTTGTCCCAGATGTATCAAATATTTTAAAAATAGATAAAATAATGTTAATATTATCTACCTTGTTGGGTTGATGTGAAGATAAATTGAGCTAATATCTATAAAGTACTTTGCAATGGTAGCTATCATATATTAATAGCATAAACCTTTTTTGAGACTGAAGAACCTTAACATTCATGTTGACTAATTAGTATTGATCATATATTATAGTTTTGACAATAAAAAATATTTTTCTTTTAAAAATTAATACTTCTAAGGAAAATTCAGCACTATTTAAGAATAGTCAAAAACACTTCCCCAGTTTTAAAAATTCTCAACTAAAAAAATATAGGAAGAAATTCATGCATTCATAGACCTTTGAACATTAAAAAAGTGTAGAAAAGATGAAAACACAAATAAGTTATGAGATACTGCCTATTACAACCAAGGTTGAATTAAATTGTATATATTTATATATACACAAGCTAGAAAAGGAGTCTTTTCTCCCAAGATGAATTTATAACCTATATGTCAATGAAATTCAATTTTTTCATGATAGATGGAATGCCATATATAATGATGAGGAATACACTAAAAGCAAGAGCAGTAAATGGCAATCTTCTGACTTACTGTATGTGTCACCAGAAAGAGTGATTATTTCTCACAAGTAGAGGTGAAGTCAGGGACTATTATCGTCCATATTTAAGTGGTTTTGCTCTTTTCTCCCACATCCACCAACATAATAATGATTTGGCTCACAGGAGATTTGACCTTGGTGACTTCAGGTTAATTCTCAGTCAAGTTTGTAAGTGTTTCTGGTGTTCAGCTTTAGGAAAGCACAGAGATAAGGAAAGGCAACGTGAAGTCAGAACAAACAGGGTCACCCAGGGAGGAAACAGCAATCTCAAGGATTGCTAGGTGAATCCTAGCCACCCCTTAAGGAAGTTTGCTTTGAAACCCTCTCAGTCTGACTGAGGAAAATCCAGGGCTTGATAGAAGATCCCAGTAGTTTCACAAGATAATCAAGCGAGACAATTCTCAGGTGATAGTTGATCAGGTCTTCAATGAGAGCCAGGTAGAAAGTATTAGAGTCACGTTCTTGTTCCATCATTTCAATGGAGAAACATGTGGAGGGGGTGGTTAGTGATCCAACATCTGTGATTTCAATTAGTATTTTAATTGGAACTTCACTTAGAGCGTGAAATGATTTGGATTTGTGTTCCCACCCAACTCTCATGTCCAATTGGAGGAGGGGTCTGATAGGAGGTGATTGGATAATGGGAGTGGATTTCCCCCATGCTGTTCTAGTGCTAGTGAGTGAACTCTCACTAGATCTGATGGTTTAAAAGTGTATGGCACTTCCCTCTTCACTCTTTCTCTCCTGCCGCCATGTGAGGAAGGTCTTTGCTTCCCCTTCGCCTTCCACCATGATTGTAAGTTTCCTGAGGCCTCCCAGTCATGCCTCATCCTGTGAAGCCAGAGGAACTGTGAGTCAAAGCTCTTTTCTCCATAAATTACCCAGTCTCCGATAGTTCTTTATAGCAGTGTGAGAATGGACTAATACATAGTGTGTGGGAAGTAGAGAGGTATCTTTCACCAGGAGGAACAAAGTCTTAGTATGAACTAACATTCAAGAACTTCAGAAAAGATGATTGTCTGAATGTCTTTTTTTCTTTTATTAATTTGTTCTATAAGTCGTAGTTACCAAACTTCTACTGCATTCAAATTTAGGCTTAGAGTTCACAATGTTTAATGTAACCTAAGTCCTTCTAAATAAACCTATCAGGAGAAAACAGGTGAAAAGAATATTGTGGGAAATCAACATTTTTTTCTTTTCTCTTTTTCTTTCTTCCTTTCCTTTATTTATTTGTCTTCTGAGAACCTGCTGTGTGTCAAATACTAAGGCAGTGCCTATAGTCCTTGTTTTAACATATTATCTCATTTAACCAATAAAAGAGTACAAATGTGATGAGCATGAGTCCTGTTTCCAGATGAATAAACTGAAACTAAGAGAAATTAATAACTTGCCCAAGGTCCCACACAACCTAGTAAGCTGAAGCAATTTTCAGCTAGGTCTAATTTCCATAATCATGCTCATTTCTCCACAATTGCTCCCACCCATAAAACAGTGGAAAATAAGCCTTTATGTCAAAGAAGAATGTTATCATTTGACAAAATAATTTCATATTTTTTCATCTTTCTCACTTCACCTATTTTTATTTCTATCCTGATTCATACATTAGAATGAAAAAATATTTCCCTTATTAAAACATTGGGGTTTGACAAGATAATAAGTTAGTGATATGGTTTGGCTGTGTCTGCACCCAAATCTCATCTTGAATTCCCACATGTTGTGGGAGGGACCTGATGGGAGGTAATTGAATCATGGGGGCAAGTCTTTCCCATGCTGTTCTCCTGATAGTGAATAAGTCTCACGAGATCTGATGTTTCATAAAGAGAAGTTATCCTGCAAAAGCTCTCTCTCTTTGCCTGCTGCCATCCATGTGAGACGTGACTTGGTCCTCCTTGCTTTTTACCATGATTGTGAGGTCTCCTAGCTGTGTGGAACTCCATTAAACCTCTTTCTTTAGTAAATTGCCCAGTCTTGGGTACGTCTTTATCAGCAGTGTGAAAACAGACTAATACAGTTAATCTCAGCTTATAACCCACTCTTTATGACCAGCTACTTATTTTTAGAAAATGAAATCTGAGATTAAGCTTAGCATTTAATTCTTAGAAATTGCTTGCTCACAGAGATTTACAGTCTTTCACAGCTTTTTCCTATTCCTTTCAAGTTGGTAGACCACACCCTAAAATATGCTTAAGAAAGAACTCTTGCTATTATAGCTTTCCTTTAGTCTTAGGTATACTGATACACTGGTAAGAGGAGTGGGGAATAGATTTACAAAGCTGAATATACAAAATACATAAAAAGAAATGTTCTTTATTTAAAAACATTTCTAAATGTTTGACTCATCTGTGTGTGATGATAAATCTTTCGTTTTTATATGTCTAAAGTTTCTTGACATATCTTGCTAAGTTTTATCAAGGTTTATATATGTGTTTTCTGTTATGACAAAAGCCTGTTTTCATTATTTTAAAGTGCGCTATTGCTGGTGTGTGTGTGTGTGTGTGTGTATCTATATATATATATTTAAAATTATAGGGAGGGAGATGACTGACTATAAAAGGGCAGCATGAGGGATCCTGTGATGAACTGCTCTGCATTTTGGCTGTGGTGATAGTCATATAAATCTACATGTGATAAAATTGCATAGAACTAACCACACACATATATACATACACACATGCAAATGGGCATATGTAAAACTGGCAAAATCTTAAGTTGGTGGATATTATCAATGTTAATTTCTTGGTTGTGATATTGTATATGGTTATTCTAGATGTTGCCATTGGAAGAAACTGGGTGAAGTGTACACAGGATCTCTCTATACTATGTCTTCCAACTGCATGTGACTCAATTTTAAAATAAGTTTTTAAAAATTATCTTGACATTATGTAGAATACAGTCTAGTCATAGAAACAGATTATAAATAAACACAAAAAAAATTGTATAAGAACTACTATAATGTAGTTAAAGTATCAGGTGCCATAAGCACATATAACAAGAGAACCTCATCTGTACTCAAGGGTCAAGAAAGGCTTCCCCAGGAATGTAACATTTAAAGTGAAGCCTAACTAAGAGTAGAAATTTGCCAAACAGAAAGAGCGGCGAAAGATAGAGCATACCTTTGAAGGGGTGGTGCCTCGGCATGGACAGAAAAGATTAATCATCAGGAAGGTTGACAGAAGGTAATGCTGGAGAAATAGTTTGGTGACAGGTCATACCGAACCTTGTGGATTATAGTAATTATGAGGATAATGGGAAACCACTAAAATGCTTTAAGCAAGACAGTAAAACTATCAAATTTATATTTATAAACCATTAACTTTGACTTTTAGGCAGAGAACAGCTTGGTTGAGAAGGATACCCTAAAGCTTCAGAAAAAAAACTTGCAGGGGTCCAGGTTACTGATGGGGGTCCTTGGAGCTAGATGGGAGAGGTATGTTATTGGATTCAGGAGATATTGGACAAATCACTTTGGTAGTGATTTGAATGTGAAATGTTGGTATCAAGGATTACATCCAAATCTTGGCATGGACAATGGAATGGATGAAAAAGCCCTATTCTTAGGAGGGGAGGACTGGAGAAACAGGAGATCTGAAGTAGGGAGGAGATGGTTTGGTTCAGCTTCAAATCTAAGATAAGACATCAGTGAGACTTCCAAGTGGAACTTCAAGTAGGCAAGGAGATCTCTCCAACTGGAACCCGGGAAAGGAGGCATGGGCCAAGGATAAAGGTGTTAGGTCCTTGGCATATTGTTGATATTGAAAGTCAAGGGGATACTATGGTCATTAAAGGAGAGTGGGAAGAGAATGAAAAGAAGCGGCCCAAAGGAAATGCCTGATGGACTTGAACATTTAAAGTGCAAGGAGAGGAGAAGGAGATGGCAAGGAGATTCAGAAAGAGCAGTCGGAAAGGGAGAGGAAATCCAGAAGGGACATGGGGAAGCAAAGGGAAGAGAGTGTTTCAAAAAGGAAATATGTAATAGTAAGCCCTGTTAAATGCTCTTGTGAGGTATCAAGTCAGACAAGGTATGGAAATGACCACTGGATTCCACAATATGGATATGATTTATTTATAACCGGGGTAAAGAAGGAGAGAAGGAATACAAATGGAGATAGGCTTGTAAGTGTGGGTAGAAGAAAATGAAGGAATTGTAGTCAGGTGACATCTATTTACTCCACAACAATGTAAACACTGGGGAAGGAGGTCAAGGAAGGTATAAGATAGCAGCTGCAAGAAAGGACAGTGACCAGGCTAGAAAAACATTTCAACTACCTGCTCTCCCCACCTCTCCAATTGCTCTGTCTACATCTAGGAATCCCATTTCATGTACCTGCCAAACTTACCCCATTCACCTAAGTGTTTAGGCCTTTAGAGAATAAAACCACAATGACTGGTGCTCTCTGGCTGCCTTATACCTGACCTCAACCCTTCCCTGGCAAGAAGGAAGCCAGATACCTTCTTGAATGGAAGAAAATGAGGGGTGAGGACAATACCAGAGACAACATAAGTCAATATCTCAAAAGATAATCAAATCTCACAAACATTTAGGCAGCATGAGAATTGTCTTAAGTCTGAGGGGTCATGGGAGTAGGGTGGAGGGTGCCAAATAAATAAAAGAAATTGTGTCTATTTCCAGGAGCTCACAATCTATTAATAGTTAGTATAAAAGAAAAAAAGTATGAACATCTATGAAACTGTCAGAAAACAATGCCAAACTTTGCAACAGAAATTCAGAGAATTATAAAGAGCTGAAACGGGGGAATATTAAAGTATTTTAACAATACCTACTGCCAAATTAATTAGACGCTACCAGTGCAATTCACAAATATTTACTAAGTATGTGCTCTATACAAGCACTCTAGTGAACACTAGGAACATGAAGAAGGAGCATAGTTTTACCCTACGAGCAGAGGGGTAAATTTCCTATCCAAATTTTAGGAAGACGATATTGCAAAAATGTTAATCCTCTTCATATTTGTCATTATATGTATTGTAATAATTACAATTTTAAAATTACAATTATATTTTACATTTAAAGAGATCTTACCATATGTCAGGCACTGAGTTAAATGCTCATAAAATCCAAAGCAAAATCGCAAGTTCAGGCAAACTTGCAAAATGACTGTAAAGTTTATCTGAAAAATAAACATTTGAGAATAGCAAAGAAAATTCTGGGAAAGAAAAACACAAGTGTGGATAAACCAACTGTAATTGTGGTTTGCAACAATAGATAGCTCAATGGAAAGAACTCAAAAATAACCACAAGATTATGGATAACTTCAGTAAAATTGGGGTTTCTAATCAGGTTTACAATAAAAAGTTTTTGGGACACCTGGATAGCCATTTGTGAAACAGTAGAGCTAGATTTCTATCTAATTCCTTAACCCCAAAATGGAGGTAGAGAAGATATAAATGTAAAAAGTTAAACTATTAAGAGAACTAAAAAAAACTGCACATATTTTTTATAATATTATACTGGAAAGACTTTAAAAATATAGGATAATATTTATGATTGATTGGCAAGAACACACATACTCACACAAACAGTACCCAAAGACACATGTTAAAAAAGGAACATGGCCGGGCGCAGTGGCTCATGCCTGTAATCCCAGCACTTTGGGAGGCCGAGGTAGGCAGATCACGAGGTCAAGAGATCGAGACCATCCTGACTAACTGGTGAAACCCCGTCTCTACTAAAAAAATACAAAAAATTAGCCGGGCATGGTGGTGGGCACCTGTAGTCCCAGCTACTTGGGAGGCTGAGGCAGGAGAATGGCGTGAACCTGGGAGGCGGAGCTTGCAGTGAGCCCAGATCATGCCACTGCACTGCAGCCTGGGCAACAGAGCGAGACTCTTCTTAAAATTAAAAAAAAAAAAAAAAAAAAAAAAAGAACAATGTCAATTTTTAGGACAAAAGATTGAGCTTTCATAAAATAATTAAAAATATGCAGAGCCCATTTTTAACAAGAAGGACAATCAATATAGAAAGAGATGGCTCAGAGTAAAAGGATATACATGGCTAATAAACATGTGAAAAGGTGCTCAAGTTTTGTGACACGTTTTAAAGAACAAAGATTAAAACAATGTGATATTTTTCACTTAATCCGATTATTATATTTTTGAGCCTCCATTATGTGCCAGGTGTTTTTTAATGTTGTCTTATGAGCATATTTTAATATTTCTTGCAATAATATTGCCCATGATCTATCAATTTTTAACAATATGATCAGAAATTTGAATGGGAGCAGATGCCTCTGAAGAGCTTGGTAATGCTTGAAAGGTGTTTTTTCCAGGTTCTAGTCATTCTCCTGTCTCAGCCTCCCAAGTAGCTGGGACTACAGGTGCCCACCACCACACCTGGCTAATTTTTGTACTTTTAGTAGTGATGGGGTTTCACCGTGTTGGTCAGGCTGGTCTCAAACTCCTGACCTCAAGTGATCCACCCGCTTCAGCTTCCCAAAGTTCTGGGATTACAGGCTTAAACCGCCGTGCCCAGCCCAAGGTGACTATTTTTAATGCTCACAAAATTAATTTCCTCTCATATGATTATACTTTATTGAATTGACAATATTACTAACAGTAAAAAAATAACATTGGAATGTTGAAGACAAACCTAATTAGAATCATAGCCCCCTGATTCTTCTCTTGTATCAGCTGGAAGCAAGAAGAGCAGTTCTTCATCTCTTCATTCTTTCATTCAATGAGTATTCATTGAGTGTTTTCCTCTGTGTCAGCACAGAACTAGGTACTGGGGAACACCAAAATGAACAAGAGAGAGCATTAATTCCCTGCTCTCAGATTTTACCACCTAACTGGGTCTACAGGAAAGTAAACTGGCAAGAACACTTTGTTATAAGAACTTGCATTGTATCAAGTAACTGAAAGCTTTCCCATCACCATCCTTTGAATCTGGGAACAAAGTAGTGCTGCCCAAGGTGACAGATTATTGCTGTGACTATAGTAGATATTCATTTGAAGATTATTGGGGTACCTTATTTCAAGTATCTTTCTAAAGTGACACCTAAATGCAGTTAGGTCATAGACTCCCTCAAAATAAGACTAAACTTTTGGGCAATGGGGGAGAGATTTTCTAGGTCTAAATGAATCATTAGGAATGAGTAAGCCCCAGACATAACAAATGTTCTATAATTAACAAGATAAAGATGTATGTTAAGAAGCATAATAAATCTTAGAATAACCCCAAAAGCTGCCCATTTGTCTTCGTCCACAAATACTGGAAAAAAACAAAAGAAATAGTCAAATATGGAATTCCGAATGGTCTACGCCTTTTAAAACCCAGTAAGCTAATACACATTTTCTTAGGGAAAAAAATACCCTCAATGTATATACTGAAGAATTAAAAGTTTCACATGTTACTTTACAGAGTTCCTAAATTAGACTAAATCATATGAAATTACTGAAATATGATTTTTTTTACCTATAAAATTGGCACTTTCATGTGGTTCATCCTAATAGCATGGAATCATTTCAATTCCTAACAGAAAATGTTTGAGTAATGAGTAATTCATAGAGCTCTCATTATTAGCCAAACACTATGCTAAACCCTGTATGACTTCAATCCATGATATTTGCCTGGGGTCCAAAAATCTGGGGCTAGAATTAAGGGTTTTTGAACTTAAGTGAAAAAAATTTACGTATTATTTTCACTAGCCTTTAACTAGAATTTGACATTTTTTTCATTATAAACTGTGAACTTTGGTAATGTTAGTGATATTTATGTCTTTGTCACCAATAGAAATTACAAGTATTTTGATATTGTATTACAGTTGTTACAGATATCTAAAAACATCATTTTTACTCATCATAAACATGAAATTTCCTGTTGGTAACAAAACCACTTTTAGATCTTGTTATTTAATGCATTTATTACTAGTTGCAATTTTGCTTATAAAAAATCCTGGTAGCAATATGATTGGGTGGGTTTATACTATTAATCTTTTGTTTTATGTATTTCAAATTTATTCTGATAAGAAGTTCCAAGAGCTCCCCTAGACTGGCAAATGGATCCATGGTACAAAAAGTTAAGACCCCCTGCTGTCCTTCGATCCTGGTAGCTACTCTCTATGGTAGGTAATATTATCATCCCCAATGTACGGAGAGGAAAGATTGGGTCACTTGCTAAAGGTACGCAGCTAATAAATAATATAACCATGTTTTACAATGGTTCTGGCTTCAAACCCCATGCTTTTAACCAGGACCTACACCTCCAGTTCCTCTAGGAAATTTCCAGGTGACCAATGTAGATCATGATAGTCAAGATACAGATGATCATTAAATAATATTTGTGTGAACTTGAAAATGTTTCCCTTGAGCTGCAGAAAGGATTATACAACAACCCATTTAAAAAGTATTGTCCATGGTGATCATAAGTTTAAAGTATGAACAAGAAGGCATTAACTGAGGAATAAGAAGAGTAAGCCCTAGGTAATGGCCAGTGCAAAAAAGAGGGTGAAGACCTCAGATTCAGAGAAGGGCCCATGGGGAGGTGAAAGGAGACTAAAACAGATGATCTAACACATGGTAGTATGACAAGGTTGTAACTAGTGAAACTTATTTCTTACTCAATTGGTGACTGCTGCCTTCTTTTTCTACATCTTGTGCTATGGTTTGAATGTCCCTCTAAAACTCATGTTGAAATTTAATTGCCATAATAACAGTATTAAGAGGTGGAACCTTTAAGAAGTGACTAGGTCATGGAGGTTCTGCCTTCCTGAGTGGATTAATGCCATTATCACAAGAGTGGATTTGTTATCACAGGCAGGATAAAAGGACAAGTTCAGCCCCCATTTTTCTCTGTCTTGAGCACTTGCTTCCACCTTCCCCCTTCTGCCATAGGATGTCCCTCACCAGATGCCGGTGTTGTGCTCTTGGACTTCCCAGACTCCAGAACTATGTGCTAAATAAACTTCTGTTCCCTACAAATTACCCAGTCTGTGGTATCCTGTTATAGCAACAGAAAACAAAGCAACACTGTTTTTATTCCTCTCTCTTTCCGTTGTTTCCATTCAGTATCTAGTTTAGATTTTTATCCTACTTCTTCACATTCTAGTCAGTCTTCAGCTTGAAATAGAGGGAAATATGTCAGCTTGTATCAGATGTAATTCAGGCTTATATGTTTATCCACCCATTTGGGCTTTCATAGGTTTTCACATGTGATAGAAAGAGATGAAGGATACAAGGTAAGGCTGAGATTTCCCACCTAAGCAGGAAAGCACTAGGATTCCACACGTATCATTTCTTTCATTTAGTATTTAAGTCATGTGCCAGATCCTGAGCTAGGTCCAGGGGTTACCCAAGTACCCTTCTGTCTTTCCAGGATAAATAGATATTAACAAATATAAATACTATCCTCCCCAAATCTACTTTTTGTTTGTGTAAGGGATGTAGATATGATATGATAGTTGATGTAGATGTGATAGCTGTCTTCATTTTTTTAAAGAACAATGAGGATCACCACGACACCTCATCATTTCTGGGATACCGCAGCTGGGAAATAGCCCAGTAGGGGAATGCATTAGTGAGCTTCTACTACAACTATTCCTTGGCTTGATTCATTGCCATCAATCTCCCAGTGGTGTGACTGGTGATCATGACTCTTCGTTCAGTGACTTGGGTTTAAATTCCCACCTCTACATTCTTAGAGATAGCCTTGGGCAAGTTAGCCTCTTTGTGCCTTAGTTTCTTCATCTGCATAATGAAGTTGATCATATAATTCTCTTCCTAAGGTTGCTGTCAGGATTCGAAGATGTGTAAAATACATGGCATATGTGGTTTCATAATGTAGCCATTGTTATCACAATGGATACTAATACCATTACCTTCTCTGCTTATCTGCTTTGCCTCTTAAATTCCCAAACTACAAATCAATTTCACTTCAGCGAGGAAAGGAAGGCTCAGGGATTGATGAAGACAACATTTCTCCTGTCAATTATAGATGTTTTTGTGGCAGAGAAGATTACGAAACAAACTTCTCCAGCTCTTTGGAGAGACAGAAAAGAAGGGCTAAGAAGAGCTGACTCTCTTAGTGATAGAAATGCATGCTTTCAGAGCGATGCCCTCTAAGAGGTATGAAACTTATGTTTCCAAGGCATTGTAAGTTTTCACAATCATGCAAACATAAATGATTAACCCATTTTAAAGCTTTGGATATTAGAACTTTATTCTCAAATCATTCTTAAGGCTTATACTCAAGGATCGGTGTAGAGCCGAAACCACATAACAATGATGACCTTCTGATCATTGAAGCTGGTTTGATGGACACTAGATGGAGAGATTAGAAAAGTAGCTTGTATTGAACTACTATCACTGTCAAGCACTATGTATAGGAATTTTTATATACTCTTGAATCATCACAATAGATCTATGAAATAGGAATTGTAGCTCCATTTTGATGAGAAAACTGAATTTAACAAAATTGAATAATTTGTCAAAAAGAAAACCCAGCCACAAAGGGGCAGTGTCAAGATTTGAACACTGAGCCATGTGACTGCAGAGCCCACATCTGGTCACACATACCACCCTAGGCTCATGGTGTATTAAATGTGCCACTAAAGTAGCTGTGAGATATTAGCTTTGCATGTGAAAAACTGCCTCTCAATTCCACCTCCATCCCCTCCATCACAAATTAGTTTATATTCATTATCCCTGAATTTCACAAGGCCACATGAGATTAAAATCCTTATTGGTATCATAATCTTTGCTAAACCTACAAAGAATCCATAGCCCCATAACAAAGTGCTATGTCAAAGGTTAAGCCAAACTTAGAAAGTGAGTGATTTAACTAAAAAGAACATGCTGACTAGTAGATTTCTCTGGATAAGAGTAAACTGGTTCCAGTAGACTCAGAACTTGTCATTTGTCAAAGTTCACAGAAGGGAAGATATTATCTTTTTCTGTCTAACTCCAGGTTCACGAGACAAGGCATATTGCCAAAAAAAAGTCAAGAGGTTATCTACCCTCAACATTAGGAGGGTCTGAATAGTCAGGCAACAGTGTTTGGGATGAAATTCTCAACGCCCTTATCACTGGGCCAATGGTTTTAAAAGTGAACTTTTTCCTTCTATTTGACATTCATGAATCATGTCATAAATAACTGGCCAGGATTATACTTAGCCTGAGTATTAACCATTTCATAGCTCTGTGTCTGTGTTTACCCATGAATCTCTTCTCTGAAACAAATGTTCCACATTGTATACTTCCTGCTGACTTTTCAAATAAAATTTAGCTGAGCTGTGAAAGTGCCTTGTACTCATTCAAAAAGCTAATCCCACGAAGTCAACCATAGATAAAAATGTACAGCCTACAGTATTTATCTTCATTGTACATATGTGATGTTTTCTTATCTAAATTTTCTACCTGAAGATACTTTGCTCCCAAGAAAGCAGGTTCTACAATGATATTTGTGAATTTTTTTAAAATCTGTAACCTATTGTTTTCTGGCAATGCCCATGCCAGAGAGGGTTGGCCCTTTGGGGTGGGAAGGATATACTACCTGTAGGGGCGCCCACAAGCCAGCTCTGATAAGGACCGCTGTGCAGACAAACAGCCCTCAAAATTTGACCAGCAAATGAAGTTGCCCCAGAACTGTTCAACTGTGAAGTTGAAAACTCTGGGGACTTTTCTCCTGGGCAGTGAGTATGGGCAAATATATTAATTCACCATTTCAATTAAACAAAAAGAATATCCAAAATAAAAATCTTCCCAACATGGGTAACTAAAGAGAGGCCAACTCGCTCATCTCTCTGGGGTCAGTTTGCCTTCTGTAAAACATAGAACTGAAATAGACCACTTCTAAGAGACTTGATGATGCTGGTGTTGGTTCTAACTTTAGAAGAATCAAATTGCAGAGCAATTTGGAGACTTTCAAGTTGACAAAATGGGAAAAGGAATTTGCTGAAGATTCGAGATAAGTTAGAATGTTCATTCCATTTCTCTGAAGTTTCCCTTGGGGCCTGTTCATTCTTTGCCTTCCAATTGGCATTTGGAATAACACAAGAATCATTTTATAAAGAGCTGGGGAGAAAGGTCACATTAACAAGTTAGTACCACTCATCTAACACTTACAAAAGTTAGTATCATACTTTACTTCATTCAGTGACTATTTACCAATACCTTTTATGTACTAGACTTTATGCATAGAAATAAAGTTGATCAAATCATGTTTATTTTTAAAAAGAAAACACACCCAATTTTATCTAATGAAAAGCAAAAATGACCAAATTTCCTTGATATGTATAATCATTCTATCTTGTTTCTACTTTGGACATTATTTTTTGGCATGGTGCAGGTAAGGGAACACACCAAAAAAATCACATCATTCCTCTAGAGAACTTTGAAGCAAGAAGAGATCACAGTCTCTAATTCCATCATGTGATGATTAACATTGACCTGCTCCTCAACCATTATTTCAAAGTCTTCACCCAGTTTTGAAATCCCGCAGGGCTGCATCTGTCCTTGGTCCAAACATGCCATTCTCATTAGTATGAGTGGGATATATTCTTATAGACAAAGGGCAATTTGTAGCCCCAATTCTGCTAGAAAAACCATGATTCACATAGACATTATCTTGGTCCTGGCTTCTCATAAGCTAGCTTATCTTATCTACCTTGCACCTTGACGTGTTTTCTGTTTCTACGAGTCTAACTACACAGTGCTTTGTCTGAAACTCTGGAATGATAAGGGCTTTTTGTTCTCAAAATCTTCTTTAAAAACAGTATTCAATAATCCAGTAAATACAGATAGAACATTTATTTTTAAAACTGCTTGAGCAGAGACTGAGAATATTTGTGGACTAATGGTGTTGAACAAAGACAATCTATAACAGGACAATAACTATCTGCCCTGAAATGTGTCAGAAAGCAGGATCTACTTCTCCCCCTCCTGGCCCAGGGGGTTCACATGCACCAGTGCTTCCCTAAATTCTCCATTCAAGGGTATCCCACTCATTAACTGAAATGGATGCTATGGGGGAAAGGAATAGCAGATGGTGTGGGGGAAAGGGGTGCTTTGCAAAGATTGTACTTAATCATAACAAAGAGAAAGTGAGAGCGACAGAGCCCAGCAAATATGGTATCTCACCTGCTGTCAGGATGTCCAAGTTAGGAAGTACAGTTTTCAATGGGAATTAGTCTGTTTCCAGAAGACAGATGGAAGGAAGGCATAGCAGGGAGGAGAAGGGATAGAATTCTCATGCAAGAGCTGCTCTGATGGCGGCTCCCAGGGAGGAAGGGTCAAAGAGAAAACAAGACTGTCAGAGCCCGTCAGCCTTCCTAGCATGCTAGCAGGGCACATTGGCCTCCACATTTGCAGGGAGTGAGGATAGCAATGTCCAGTAATTGTCAAACTCTAGAGTTCCTTCATAACATTGTTCAAATGCCCGATGCAAGGTAAAGTATGAATTAGGAGCTATTTTTTTCCATCTTACTGATGAAAACCCTGAGACAACAGAAGAAATAGTAACTTGTTCATAGTCACGTGGCTAGAAAGTGACAGAGCTATGACTCAAACCCATGTCTTTTGACTCCATAGTCTATATTCTTTTCATAGGACCACAGTTGCTGCAACAACTTATTTTGTGATGTGGTCTAGGGCATAGCATTGATAGGTAACACATTCAAGTGTAATTGTGAATCTAGCATCTAAGACAAGTAAAGGGGAAGAAGTAAGATGGCATTTTCAGTCTTCTAAACTGCATTCATGTGATGACCTTATTCAAAACGGTGGAGGATAAGATATTGAGCTAGCAGGAATCAAAATATGGATGCAGGGTGTGTGTGTCTGTGTCTGATAGAGAAGAAGTGATAGGGAAAGTGGTACAACCTCTGTTTTCTGCTTCATGGTTTCTACAATGCGTTCAAAGAGCAGAGAGAGAGAAACAGCCAGGAACGGATCATCCTTATATTCAAATTCTACATCATAACTGAGAAAAGCGTTCTGTGTGCAGATGTCAGAGTTTACCAAAATATCGTCTCTTTTTCCTCCGTAGCTTTTCTTGTAATCCAAGCAGGGGCTAAATGAGATTGGTGAATCCTTACTGACCACATGCTGATTTCCTTCTTATTTCAGTGTAATCATCTTTTTTCTGTGGGGCAGAAATGCCCAGATAGATTAGCTGAGGTTGTGCGTGACAGCACGCTGTCCGGGAAAGGGTAATGATTGTGGCACTGTGGCACGCATCAGCTGACTTGTAAAATTTCCTGACAGCACACTTATTGCATGTCGTAAAACCCTTGGACATGTACTTGGGGAAAGATCTCGTTGCCACAATTACACTCTATGTGCCCAAAAGTTCTTGTCAGCCAAGTTAGTGGCATCGGTGGTAAAGTAAATTTGCTTCTCAGGGAAACTTGAAGTACATGCCAGTAAAAACAGATTTTTTAAATAGATAATACCAGTAACATTGCTCACCATTATCAAAAGTTCTTCCGCTAAGGACTCACAAGTGATTTTTTTCTAGTAAAATAGGGACATTTGGGTTATTCTTTATCATGTTACTTCCTCAGTCTGCACGTGGTGCTTCCATTTACTTTTCATTTATATTTTACCCCAGCACACCCCTATTTTTCACCCTCTCCTCCTTTCCACTCCAGTGAGACGGCTGGCTTCTCAAAGATCACCAGGAATCCTCTTGCTAAGTACAGCATCCTATTCTTAGGTCATGGTACAGGCTTTCTTCCTCACTTGATATTATAGACTCTACATTTCACGGTTCTTCTCCAATCTTCTTGATGTGTTTGGCTGACTCCTTCATTTTCCAGCCTCTGAATTTGGTGATGCTTTACCTTCTGGGCTGTGTACCTTTGAGAAACGGATGGAGTTATGGAAACTTTTCCCAGAGGACTTTGGATATCTCTACACACAGAAAAATTTGACCCCAGTGAAATACCACACACATCTATTGGCTAAAAATAATAAAGCTAGTAATACTAACAATATCAAGTGCTGGCAGGAATGCAGAGTAACTAGAATTCTCATTCATTACAAATAGGAATGCAAAATGGTATAGTCACTTTGGAAAACTGTTTGGAAGTTTCTTGTAAAGTTCAATATATACCTACCATGTGACCCAACAATCCCTTCCTAAGTATTTACCATAGAGAGAGGAAAACTTATGTTCACACAAAAATCTATATATACATGCTTATAGTGGTTTTATTCGAAATCAACAATAACTGGAAACAACCCAAATGTACATCAACTGGTTAATGGATAAACAAACTGAGGTCTATCCACACAATGAAATACAGCTCAGCAGTAAAAAGAAATGAACTATTGATACTCATAAGAACATGGTGGGTGAATGTCAAGTACACTATGCTCAGCAAAGGAAGCCAAACTCAAAAGGCTACATACCTATTCAAAAAGCACTATACTGTATGGTTCCATCTACAGGACATTCTGGAAATGAAAACATATAGGATCAGAAACTTGACTAGAGGTTGCCAGGGGCTTGGGTGTAGGGAGAGATCAGCTACAGGGGCATGCAGGAATATTTGGAGAGGAGAGAAAATACCCTAGATCTTGATTGTGGTGATAGTGACACAACAGTGTGTATGTGTCAAAACTCATAGAACTCTACATTCTAAAAAGGATGACTATCACTGTGTCAACTTATACCTTAATAAACCTGGCCAAAAAACAATTTATTTTGTTCACGATTTTGCAGCTGTTGTGATCCAGGGATGCCAGCTTAAGATTTCTACCACAGGTCAGGTGCTGTGGCTCACACCTGTAATCCAAGCACTTTGGGAGACCGAGGTGGGCGGATCATGAGCTCAGGAGTTCGAGACCAGCCTGGCCAACGTGGTGAAACGCTGTCTCCACTAAAAATACAAAAAATTAGCTGGATGTGGCAGCAGGTACCTGTAATTCCACTTATTGGGAGGCTGAGGCAGGAGAATCGCTTGAACCCAGGAGGCAGAGGTTGCAATGAGCCGAGATTGCGCCACTGCACTCCAGCCCAGGCAACAGTGCTAGACTTGTCTCAAAAAAAAAAAAAAAAAGATTTCTACCACAGAGCCTCTTTGGTTTCTTCCTTTCCTCTGTGTTTTCCTCCTGGGCTCTCATCTTCTCTTATGGCTTTAAGTATAATTTCCATACTGGTGACTCTAAATTTTCTATCTCCTGAATTCCAATTTAAAGTTTCTGCTGGCAATTCAAAATCACCTTGTCGAAAACCCTATACTCTTCTGGCCAGTTTCTTTTCAGAACTGTACCTCCTATGCTTCCCATATACCCCACTTACACCTTCCTGCTCTCAGGCCACTTTTATTGGAGTTGTCTTTAATTCCTCTCTCTACACTCATGCCTCATTAGTCACTAAATCTTGTTATTCTACTTTCTAATTATCTCTCAAACAACACTGTCTCTTCCTTTATATTTCCCAAGCTACTTCCCAAACTCATACTCTCACAGCTCTTCCTTAGACCATAGCAGTAGCCCCTTCTGCAACTAAGCCTTTGTCTCTTCAATCCACACCTGATTAACATGACACAAATATCAGGTTCCCTGTTTCTTTTGCTCAAAAATCTGCATAGCGTCTCACGTCTTATGGGATAAAGTATGATCTTCTTAGCCTGATTTTTAAGGCTCTGAATGATTGAGTTCAAATACTTTTTAAAACCTGTCTCCTGCCACATCTTTGCACACACACCAGCCTCCAGAATCATCATCAATACACTTGCAGGGCCTTGCAGAGAACAAGTGCTTACATTCTCCTGGCTTCTGATAGGCTTCTTCCTAGAACATCCTTCCTCTAAAACTGTTTGACTAATGACAAAATTTCCATTCTTTGGATGTGACCCAAATATCACAATCTATAATGAATCTTTTCCCAATCCTTCCTCTCAGAATGAATTACTTTCTTCCCTGACTCATCTTTGGTGCGTGTGTGTGTGTGTGTGTGTGTCAGTCAATAGATTTAATGACAAAACTGAAGTTACTTATATAAATTATTGACCCTATTAGACAGTGTGCCCCTTCAGGACAGGACCTGTGTGTTATTCACTTTTATGAACTCTACAGCAGACTAGTAAAGGGTCTGTCTTAAATAAGATATTTGCTGAACTAGGCCGGGTGCAGTGGCTCATACCTGTAATCTCAGCACTTTGGGAGGCTGAAGCAGGTGGATCATTTGAGGTCAGGAGTTTGAGACCAGCCTGGCAAACATGGCAAAACCCCATCTTTACTAAAAATGGAAAAACTCGTCAGGCATGGTGGTGGGTGCCTACAAGCCCAGCTACTCTGGAGGCTGAGGCAGGAGAATTGCTTGAACCCGAGAGGCGGAGGTTGCAGTGAACCATAATTGTGCCACTACACTCCGGCCTAGGCAATAGAGTGAGACTCCATCCCAAAAAAAAAAAAAAAAAAAAAAAGGCAGAACTAAATTTAGACCATCCTCTAAAGTTTAAAAGAATTCTGCACAATTAAAATAAAGCTTAAATTAAGGTCTATATATCCTTTAAATAAGACTTTATACTGAATCTGCTATAAAGACTGTCCCATTTCTTTTTTAATGATAGGAAGGATTTCATTTATTTATTAAATAAATAAATTATTTTTTTTGAGATGGAGTGTCTCTCCGTCACCCATGTTGGAGTGCAGCGGCGTGATCTCGGCTCACTGCAAGCTCTGCCTCCCGGGTTCATGCCATTCTCCTGCCTCAGCTTCCTGAGTAGATGGGACTACAGGTGCCCACCACCAAGCCTGGCTAATTTTTTGTATTTTTAGTAGAGATGGGGTTTCATCGTGTTAGCCAGGATGGTCTCGATCTCCTGACCTTGTGATCCGCCCACCTCAGCCTCCCAAAGTGCTGGGATTACAGGCGTGAGCCACTGCGCCCGGCCAGGATTTCACTTTTGTACCAATTTC
>NW_012105377.1:1011353-1015771 GCF_000951045.1 Mandrillus leucophaeus
TGGTTCCAAGTCTTTGCTATTGTGAATAGTGCCGCAATAAACATACATGTGCACGTGTCCTTATAGCAGCATGATTTATAATCCTTTGGGTATATACCCGGTAATGGGATGGCTGGGTCAAATGGTATTTCTAGTTCTAGATCCTTGAGGAATCGCCACACTGTCTTCTACAATGGTTGAGCTGGTTTACATAGACTACCCCATTTCAAAGTGCTGTTCAAAGGATGTAGAATGGCCCTTGCCCCAAAATGTCCTAATCACTCTTCAGCCTTAAATCCCATCATGTGTAATCAGGGCAACATCTGATACAGCAGAAGGGCCTCTGTTGCACATGCCACCTAGGACTGGCCCCCTTCAATAGCAGTTTTTCCGTTTAAATTACTTTTAGGCCTCCAATAACAATTTCTTTGTTAAAGTAAACTCTATTTGCCTGAGATTCAACACTAAGGGTTTCTCTATCCATTTCAGGTAGGAATGGGAGATTAGTTTCCTAGTATAAATTCTCTAGATGTTGAATAGAAGAAAATGAAATTCAGATTTAAAAACATCTCATCAGTATTTCAAGTCTGTGGCCAGTTAACAGGAATCCACTGAGCATTTTCTATGAAACTAGTATTGTTTATGACAGTCCATGGTGTTTAAAGGGCATTGAGGTATGCTCTTCATTCCCAAGGAGTTTTGCGTGCATAGCTAAGAAAAAGGACAGAACTAGTATGTGAAATGATTTAAGAATACCAACTTCAGGGTAAGGGATTATGAAGAGCAGCCTCATCTAGAGAAGGAAGAGATTTCCATGGGTTGGTGTCATTGATAAAGCCTTACGGAGCACAGTCTGTACGTCTTGTTTGAGTAAAGAATGAGGAAGAACCAGTGTATTAGCTTCCCAGGGTTGCTGTAACAAATTACCACAAACTGGATGTCTTAACAGAAATTTTTTCTGTTACAGTTCTAGAGGCAAGAAGTCTGAAATTAAGATTTCTACAGGGCCATGTTCCCTCCAGAGGCTCTAGAGGAGATTCTGTTCCTTGTGTTTTCCAGCCTCTGGTAGCCCCAGGCATTCCTTGGCTTGTGGCCACATCATTCCAATTTCTGCCTTCATGGTCACATTGCCTCCTCCTTTTCTCTGTGTCTTCTCTTCTGTGGGTCTGTCTCATAAGGATACATATGATTGCATTTAGGGCCTACCTAGATAATCAAATATAGACCCATCATCTTAAGATCCTTAATTTAATCATATATTTTGCCATATTCACTTTTTTGTCCTATAAGGTATTATAATATTCACATGTTCTGGGGATTAGGACATGGGCGTAACACCTAGGGGACTGCCATTCAACCCACTATTGGCACCTACATAAGTTGCAGGGCCTAGTGCAAAATGAAAATACTGGGCTCCATATTCGTTCAAAAACCGGGAAAATTGTGTCATTAAAAGTACTGAGAAGCTTGCTTTCTTTGATGTTTCCCTCTCTTATCATGATTTTTTTCTTTGCTATTTAATGTCATTCTTTAAAAAAAGGAAATTTAAATTTTAAGCCCTTTGCATGAATTTGGCCATTTATATTTATATTGTACAGTGCCAGTTTTAAATACAAATCTAACAGTATTTAACTCATATACAGAACTTCCAAAATTACACAATTTGTATTTCATAAAAAATACATGCCTACATGTTTTATTCTGACCAGAACCATGGAAATGCTGCACAAAACTAACTCAACCCTTTTTATTATATCTGTGCATATACATACCTTCTTTTTCTTTCTTTTTCTTCTTTTTGTGATAAGGCCTTGCTCTGTTGCCTGGGTTGGAGTGCAGTGGTGTGATCACGGCTCACTGCAGCCTCGACCTCCCAGGCTCAGGCAATCCTCCTATCTCAGCCTCTTGAGTAACTGGGACTATAGGTGTATGCCACCACACCTGCCTTTTTTTTTTTCTCCCTGTGGAAGTGCAATCTCACTATGTTGCCCAGGCTGATCTTGAACTCCTAGCCTCAAATGATCCTCCTTCCTTGGCCTCCCAAAGAGCTGGAATTACAGGCATAAACCACAGCACTCGACCACAATATACACACTTTCTACCAGCACTCTATCTTTGGCTTAGTGATGATTAAGGAAGGACTGAAAGGAAAAGGAAATCTAGGCTGACCTATCTTCCCCTTTCCTTCCATGTCATCATTTTCCACATAAGTGGCTGGCTAATACAGGGAAGTATTATGAGTCAGAAAGGGTATGAGAAGGCCACTTGGTAATATATGTTGCCTAGAATGCCATTGCCTTCTTTCACATTGGAAACAAGTTCTGATCCTGATGAAAAGCATGGCCTTTCAACAGTATCAGGACCCACCCTCACTCACATAGATATTACACACTTACCTTGTACTCACTGCGTCTCCCTGCATTCCCACACACTGCAGGTCCTCCAGAATTCTGTGCTAGTGGGGCATCATGAATGCAGTTATGTGAATGGGTGGCAAGCAGGCATGCATGTTAGGTTTATCTCTGCTCATGTACATGTTCCATTATACTATTAGACTTTACTTCCACAAGTTGAAAGATAAAATTGTTAAGAATTTCTAGGCAGGCGGATCACCTGAGGTCAGGAGATTGAGACCAGCCAGACCAACACGGCTAAACCTCATCTCTACTAAAAATGCAAAATTAGCTGGGCCTGGTGGCACACACCTGTAATCCCAGCTATTCTGGAGGCTTAGGCAGGAGAATCACTTGAACCTGGAAGACGGAGGTTGCAGTGAGCCGAGATCGCACCATTGCACTCCAGCCTGGACAACAAGAGCGAAACTCCATCTAAAAAAAGAATTTCAAGATGACAAACTCAGAGCATTAAAGCAAGCATGAGGTCCTTCTAAGCACTGAGCCCTGTGTGACTATGCAGGTTGCAAGCAATGAAGGACCCTGCAAAGAAGGGCCATGTGGTGTCATTTTTCAAAATGTGGCTTCTAGCTCATTTGTAAATTGTGATCCATTGGTGGTTGTTAAACCTATTTAAATGTGGTCTGTGGCCAACTCCAACACACATGCATACATACATACATATTTAGAAATAGAAGTGTTTTACAAATAAGGATAAGCCTCATATTGTGAAACTTGTAATTCAAATATGAGTATCTATGTGTCTGTCTCTTCCTGTGAGTCATTGAAACCACTGTTCTAAGGACTGGCCCATGGACTGTGGAGTCAGACATAGGCACTTTATTCCCATTTCTATTACTGTCAATGCCCTTAAAATACATCACTTACTTGAGCCCAAGTTTCTTCATATGTATGAGGTTCAAATTGGATAAGTGATGTGCTAGGTAAAAAATTAAGTTAAGCCTAAGCTGATGATTCACTCCAGTAATCTTATACAAATGGCCGAATAAAAGTGATAATTGAATGAAGATTTTCAATCCTGTCATCAAATATGGAATGAATTTTTTTATTTTAATAGAGCACTATTTCCTGGTTTGTTTAAGTACTTTGAGATATAAAGTCTCTCTTGCATCAGAATAAGTAGTTTACATACAAGCCTTTCAAATACAGGTTATAGCTTAATATATATGATAATAACAAGCACCACTAACAAATATCTGCATATCACACTATTCATGGTATCATATTGAGAGAATGGTGCTGTGTAGCAGCATACAGACCAGCTTCTCAGTCTAAGAACATATATGCCTCTGAACAAATGCCATTTGAGGGTTCCCTCAAATGATCAGAAAAGTAATTTGTAATTTAAAGAGTCATAAAGGCTCATTAAATATCCAGGTTTACATGTTAATCAGTGTGAAGTTGATGGACCATGCTTGCATTAAACTTCTGTAGCATAGTCTAGATACTCTGAAAAAATGGAACGCACCATTTTAGAAGGAAAGAAAGAAATACCCATGAGTAACCTCCCACAGTCTGGTATTGAAATCCAAAAGTAAGTATCTCTATAAGGATCTATAAACTATCCTTTGGAAAACTTAATCATTATGGCTGTGGTCTTCCCTGTGATCCTAAGACACCGAAGATGATGCATTTAGGCCATATCATTTTAGATATCGCCTCCATTTGGAAGAGGAAGGCCTCTGATTGTGGTTTTATCTTATTCACATTATGTAACATATTTGGTTTTCGTTCAGAAAAGGAAGAAGCTTTTCTGAGAGACACATTTAGGCTCTTCACACCTTTCTTAAAATGGTTGATTTTTTTTTTAAAAAAAAGATGTTTTTAATATAACAAAGCAACTGGATTTGATGCCAACAATAGTGTAATAAATCCAAAGTACTTTTCAAACGAGTACTTTTGCCCTCAAAAACTGTATGGGTTTTTCCTTTTTATACTTACTTCATTTAGTATTCTATTTACAAAAGAAGAGCAATCTCATAGCTACCTCATTCACCAGGCAAAGACAACAAAGACGTGATTTCA